>NC_009394.2:0-206208 GCF_000002875.2 Leishmania infantum JPCM5
TACATGGCAGGGGCGCTAGCACCCTGGGCAAAGAACATGGCCGAGATAATGGCGGTGATCACGAGAGTAAACACCCAGCCACCGTACATCTTCAGCACCATGAGCCAGCGGATGTTCAGGAAGCCAACATCGACGATGCTGACGGCGATGACACCACCAGTGATGCAGTGAGTGGACGAGACGGGAATGCCATAGCCGGAGGCGAACGACACGACGAGCGCGGCCGACAGCTCCGCAGAGAAGCCGCGGCTCGGCGTGATGACAGTCAGATCCTCACCCATCAGACGCATCAGCCGGATACCGAAGGTGGAGAGACCCAAAACAAGACCGGCACCACCGAGGCACAGCACCCAGATCGGAACAGAGGAGCTCTTCTCCACACCGCCCGTCTGGTACACCTGGTAGATGGCGGCAAGCGGGCCGACGGCGTTACTGACATCGCTCGCGCCGTGGGCAAAGGAGGCGCAGATGGCGGTGAACACCTGCAGGTAGCGAAACACGCGCTCGGCACGCCATTCGTACTGCTGGACCTGAAGGCCGCTGGCACCAGTGACCTGGCGCTCCTCCGATTGCTCTGAGTCGGAGGCCTCCGATTGGCTAACAACGTCGCCAGTGACCTCACGAGCCTTGTGCACGTCCTCGTCGTTGAGCGGTTTGCGCTGAGTTGATCCCTCCGTCGTGCTCGGACGCTCGTCAGACGCAGCGAAGGCATGCGCCTCGTCACGAGCAACCAAGCGCTTCAGAAGGGGAATGAAGGCGCACGAGAGCACGCCAGCGCCGGCGCCAATGCACGCAGCCACCCAGGCAGCTTTGCCCACCGACCACTTGAGGCGCTTCGACGCGCCCTTGAAGAGCACGAAGAAAGACTCCAGGAAGAAGGCAATGGCCACAACAACGGGCAGGGTGTACATCGCGCGCTTCACACAGTTCTTAGGGCGAAGCACGAGGAAGCGAACCAGGCTGTAGATGATAGCCGATACAGCGCCGGTGAGCACAGGCGAAATGAACCAGGAGGCGACAATCGGGGCCACACCGCTGAAGAACGGGAAGTCGTCCTTCCTCTTCGCCCAGCTCACCGCACCACCGCCGCCGTAGACCAGCGCGAAGCCGATCACGCCACCGCAGATGCTGTGTGTCGACGACACGGGAAGACGCAGCCACGTGGCAATCGCCAGCCAGCAGAAGGCGGCGCCACAGGCGCAAAGCATACCGTACATGAAGACATATGGCTGTTTCGCGAAATCCTTGGGGTCGGCAACCCCACTGGAGATGGTCGACGTCACCTCACCACCGAGCGTCACCGCACCGCCAAATTCGCAAACAGAGGCTACGATGACAATCTGCGTGAGGGTGAGAATGCGCGCACCATACGTGGTACCAAAGGCGTTGGCCAAATCGTTCATGCCCACACCGGCGCCGGTGAGGAACGAAACGAAGCCGCCCACGATGACGATCCACAAATAGGGGTTGACATTCGCCATTTTATCCTACTTCCCGTGGACAAGAAGTGTGAAATGGAGAGATGAAACAGGTTGCAGATAAGGTAGAAAACGTCGTAAAAAGGCTCAGAGTAATGCTGCGAAGTGGAAAAGAAAAGCCAAAGCGAGTTGCGGTAGCTAGCTGGTTCGTAAGAGGCAGGTCAAATGTGGCAGTAGCGTGTCGGGGAACTTTACAGAAACACGGAAAAAGAGGAGATGAGTTGTAGAGGTATGGATAGTGATGTGAGGCGGAAGAGTGCGCTACGCGGAGTGCGTCTTGGGTGGTTGCTTGTCGCGAGGAGAGCGGCGAGCTTGGTATGGCTGCGCCTCAGGGGCCGGGTGCACTCCAAGACGCTCTAAAAGAGGGCCGTTCGTTTTTGCTTCCGTTCTTTGTGCGATAAGAAAGGAATGAGATGTCGTGCACTTTTTGCACAAAGTGGAGCACACTAGAGAGGCTGGCTATGATGATCGCGGAAATCAGTGCCGCGTTAGGATAGAAAAAAGAAAACTGGAGCGCGCAGGCTTGAGACAAGGAGAAAAATACCTCATGCTTCGAAAGTGGGGAGAGAGCTGCGTATGCTTTTCGCGCCAGCACCGAACGGGCTGATGCTCCTCTAGGCGGGCTATCAGAAAGTGTCAGCCGGGTTATTTAGGTGAGATCAGAGAAAAAGGAGGTGGGAGAAGTTGTCCTTCGTTGTTAGGCAGCGATGATTTACGTATTCCGAGGGCAGCCTGGGAAAAGAAAAGAGAGTCGCCCAACCATGCCGTTTCTCATGACAGTAAACAAGTTGAGGAACGCGACGGGTTGAGGAAGAGGGCGAAAAAATACAGCCTAAGATACATGAACTGAGTTCAAAGGTACGCGGTAGGAAAGCGCATTTGCTGAGACAGTATAAACACCCAGAGTTCATGATGTCCGGTTCGACGGCTCGCTTTATAACTTAAGCTGCGACGTGGTCCTTGCCGTGTTCTCGCAGCAGGTGACAGATCTTACAGACGCCGATGCCGAGCTCACCAGGCAGTGAATCCCGCCTGAACGGCGTGCGATGCTGCTCTCACACCCAGCTCACGAGCACTTTTGACATCCTCTGCATCGCAGTTGGGGTTAGAGTGCGGAAGTAACCGTTGTCCATGCGCTCTCAGAAAAGGTATGGCCGGTAAGCCTTTGCGAGGTGTGCCTCTGCTTTGTCCACGCACTGCGCCCGTTTGGAAAAAGTCCACATGCACGCCGGTCGCGATGATGTGTTGCACTGTGTTGCTCTTGGAGCAGTGCATATTGGCGAAAAGGCAGCCGCGCTGTGCGTCTCGTACGGAATCCACCTACTTTCTGCATCTCAGAGAACGCATGCTGCGCATCTTACTAGCCCCCTCCCTGTCCTGCCTTCAGAATGCTCTCAGCGCCTTTGTAGTCTTTCTTGGCGTCTAAGAGTCCGCTGTAGTTGCTGATGAGCGTCATGAGCACCGTCGAATACTCGTGAACCGACGTCTTGAAGTAGTTGTGCGCACAAAAAAACAGCACCGTTTATTCAGCGACTCGCCGCAGAGAAGGATGTCGGGGACGACAGCATGCTTTAGTGTCGCCGCCGCTTTTGCATCATCTTCAGCTAACTCAAATGTGGCGGCATAGCCAGCATTGTATTCAGTTGTGGAAAAGGGACAAAGACATGCCGCGAAAGCGATGCCAAGCTTGCCCTCGCTGTTGAGGTGCAGCTGAGTTCGTTCATGGCCCGCAGATGACTTGAGCACCACCTGGTTCTTCTGAAAGAAATTCTCTTGCGCGGTCAACACGAGCAGCGATATCACCTTCTCGCCGGTAATTCCGTAGGTGAGCGTGCTCGTACCGTCCCCGGAGGTGGGGATGCCATAACACCCACTCAAGGGTTGGAGAACGGATCAGGGTCGAACGCAAAGCCGTACTTGGCAATAGCTTTGTTGAGTTCGATTTTACTGACACCAGCACCAGTCCATAAACACCCAACATCGATGGTTACACGGAGACGCTTGATATTTGCTGTGTCGATGGCGATAGCGCCACAGTTCAAGATGCAGGCCCTTTCGAACACCGTGCATTCGCCACAGGGGGTTATAGGCACAGAATGCTTGGCACAAATCCTCAGAATCGATTCTACTAGTGGAGGTGGCACTATCTCCGCTGCCGGAGCGCATGGGATATGAGTCGATTTGTGTTTGTTGCATATGCTATGCCGATGATCCCTGTTGAAAATGAAGCCTGTTGAGGTCAACACATGCAACGCCCTGACTTTACCAAGCGCTTGCCGGCAGAGAGCCTGATGCCTTTCGATGGGCTCCACCTCGTGCTGGGTCAGTCCCAACCGCGTCAACCACAAAAAAAAGAAGACTGTCATTTTCAGATGCCCCTGTTAGCTGGCGTGACAGCTCCATATTGGCATTTGTACGCGGTACATAAGCTCTCATGGCATGGTAGCAAAAGTATTCGAGTACCACCGGCAAAAGCAAGGTTTTCAGTCGAAAAAGCCGATATGGGCAAAAAGAGAATATCTTGGGAGAAAAGAAGCGTGTGAAAGTAAGATGCTGTAACTCGTTCGGCAGCTTCAGTGATTTACTTGCGCAGCCCCAATTCTAAAACAAATGCCTGGACTAGCCTTCGCCAAAGTTTGCAAATCTTAAACCCTGCTGTATTTCGAAAACAATGTGCAGCTCGTCAGTCAATACACAAGAAAAAAAAAAGAATGTTGTCAGAACAGGAGCGTGAAGCATTCCAGAGTATGTCATCAACACGTAGGTGCTGCAGGGTTTTCTGTATCGCAGGCAAAGTATACCGATATTGCCTCTCTCAAACAGTGGTCCGTATTCCAATAGCACAGGCTGTGCTAATACAAGCTGTCCTCTTCTCAATCACCGACTAGCACCACTAAAAAAAAAGTGGAGGCAATTTCCTACCTCCCATTGCTCATGGACTGTCCTGGCATAAACTCAAGGGTGTGTGTAGGTGGGTGGCAGGAAAATAAGAGAAAGATTTAATTACTTTGAATCTATATTAGAAGAAGGGTGATGATGACATTTAAAATCGGAGGCGCACGCCATGGTAAGATTCCATCCCCTTCTTTTTTTCGCACACCGATCTTCTTCATTCTGTTTCCGATCAATTGGCGATCTTATCTTCACTTCGAAAGATTTCAAGAAAAGGTAGGAAGAATACCAGTTGCTGTTTTTTTGTTGTTGCTGTCTTTAAAGTAGCCTCTTTCAAAGAAAACCTCTACCATGATGCAGTTTCACAGAAAACGTATCCATTTCTTTCACAGAGACTAGTAAAGAGGCAAAATCCCGTGTTGACAAAAGAGAAACCCCGGGCAGCTAGATTCTCGTGTACATAGGCAATGAATCGTTGAAAAGCGAGTGATATCTGCAAAATTGGTGTACATCGCAGAATGAGCACTACACCAGAGTTTGTAGTGGAAGCAAGAGCTGCATCGCTGACTTCTCAGTTAACTCTTTTTGCATCTAATCCATCAGACGCCCGTGACCGAGCAAATGAAGGGGAGGTGATATATTGCTCCCTCGTAGACATATACAAGGCGAATAACTCATGTGTTTTCAAGCATTAGTACGAGAAGGCAGAAACCTTATCGTCAAATACAGACGTTTTGATCGTTGTTTACTTTGTGTTCGCATCGCTTCCACTAGGAGGCCTACATATACGATTAGAGCTTTTCCACTGGTGTTCGCGCTAGCTCGTTCCGAAAGAAAAAGAAAACCTGTACTTTGGAGGGCAGATAGGATCCAAAACAAATGTAGTCTGCCCCGTACACTTTTTTTTTGGCCGTCAATGCTGCTCCTCTTTCTTTTACATCAATCGTGCGCGTTCGTACCCTCACAAAAGGGAAAAGGGGGGAAAGATGATGAACGCGCGAGTACAAAGAATCTGAGTATCTTTCTTGGTGTCTTGACACCAATGAAAAGACACGTGGAAAAGCCACTTTTTCCCTTCTGCAGCAGAGGCTGGCCTCACACTTATGTTTCGAATGAAATCTAACAACAACCACAGTGTGCACTGAGGAGCCCCTCGCAATAGCTGATAACCCAATGAAAGCAGATGAAACTGAAAAAAAAATGCTAGGTGTGAGCGGCGCTAACAAAAAAAAAAACAATCCCCTAAACAGAGGAAGTGAAGATACCAGCAGTAAAAATAACGCGCTCAGTTCCCAAACTCTCAAAATCTCTGAAAAAGAGTTCTGGGACTTCAGTGTAAGGGAGAGTTTGTCTCTCTTGTGTTGAACTTTTTCTGACGTTGTCTGCTCAGTTGAAGGCGATAACTGCGATTTTCTTTTCAGTGTACTACTGCTACGTAAAAGAAAAATATTTTGCTGTCTAATACATGCGTTTTCTTCTTGCTTTCCTCGTGTTCTTTCTGACGCGATGACAGCGGCACCTCACCACGGCATCAGGGCCCATTAGCGACTCTGTTGTGAAGCCAGGCAGCTTGTATTTCTGCCAGTGACAAACACTAGAGTAACTGGTTCAATAGCCTACAGAATGGGAAAGTGCGGGGTTTGTTGCTTGTGGCAAGCGCCGAAACGAGAAAAGGTTGGATTTCTTCATTTACCGTGGGCTTCACATGTGCAACCTTGTCAACTTGTGGCGCTTCCCCTGAGTAAGGTTGCCCAGGTGGACAGATGACGGCGTGTACGATCAGATTTTGGTTCGACCCCTATTACACGTTTAAGGTAAGAGTTTACTGAACAAACAAAAAGAGGTTACAGCAGCCCCATACCAATGGAATGCTGTAAAGCTTGCTTTGCCGCGAAAGCACCTGCACTCGGGCCAGAACGCAGTTCTGACGGAACTTCACAAGCGCCGTGAGGTAATCTTGATTTGTTTACCTGCCTGTGGCATCGCATTTAATGCCTCTTTTAAGATGTACGCGTTATACATCTGTTCAATAAGTTTCACTTCTCTTGCAGCAATCAAATTGATGTTTGAGGTCTATGGCAATACCAAACAAAAAAGAAAACAAGTGATGAAATGACAGAAAACGTGAAGTCGGTGATGTTTTCCTTTTGCCGTTACATGCAGCGAACCCCATTGTGACAGAGTCAAGAAAGCAAAACAATTCCACTGGAAGGAGGCCCAACAGCAAGAGCATCATCGATGGTTTTGTCTTTTGCGTCTTGAAGACGCAGGGAGTGCGGAAATGCTGCTTTTGAAATGCACCCCACACCACTGAAGCAAAAAAAAAGACACAAGATTATACGGACTAGGTGGCATCTACTAGGAACGCCGAGCGCTGATACTGTTCGAGGCGCCTAGACAGGACTTTCACAGTACCGACTTCTCGTCTATCTGAGGAGTTGCTAGCGGACGTTGAGACTGGGGTGGCAGGGAAAAGTACAAGGGCTGCCAGAAAGGAGCGCGAGTTGTTCGGAGGTGGCGGCGCACGATGCTAAGCGCAGAGAGGCTCGCCGTTTTTCTCGGCAAACTGCAGGGCTGGAGCTGTGCCGTTGCACAAAACGTCATATTTATGCTGGCATGTTGTGATCAGAGAGGTCTCGTAAGTCTTCTCGGTTCTCGAGTGAACGCATCTGGCGCGTGTGTGTCACTTGCTCCTGTTGAAATCAGCGAGGGTGGTTATTCTTGCTCGTCTGTGTATGTCTTGCGCGCACTTGCGGTGAAGGAAAGCAAAGAGCTGGGGGCGCGCGAAGATGCTGATGAAGCCTTTGGCGAACTTGAACTCCGTTCGATTTTCGTCGCCTAGGACGACGGAGTTGTGATTGACACGTCTCACTGGGGAGATGGACGAAGTCCATCGCGTTGGCCAAGTTGCAGCGCTCTTGAATTCTTGGCTGAGGATTTTGCCCCCCCCCCCTTCCCATTGCATACAAATACTGTGGCATAGAAGATTGCTAGCTGCGTTCCAGCGAGAGGTATCCAGGTACGCGTATGGTGAGCGATGCATACCAACACGCGCGAGCATTACGGCATGCAGTAAAATGCAGTTTCGAGATTAACGGGTATTTCAGGATTATCTTCTAGCTCTTTTTTTCCTTATGAGATGTGCTTGGCTTGTGTTTTGCTGAGCCAATAAAGGGAGCTTTTATGTGGTGCGCAAGCGAACCAGGCCACGCGGGGGTGCAGGTCTGATAGCTGTAGCTCCGTTCCTCTAAATGATGTCACCACTCTGCGAGTCTGCGGTGCTTGCAGGTGTGGAGGCTGGGCTTGAAGTCTGCAGGTATTATATTGACAGCGCCTCTCACGCGCATTTGTTTGTAATCCCGTTGGCTGGTTATGTCTTTGGATGAAGAGTGTATGCTGCTCTAGGTACAGGCCATCTGTGACGGCCTTCGCTAGAATAGTACCTGAAAGTTTTTTTGATTTTTTACCTACGCTAATGCTACTGCTTTCACTGTGCGGCATCGTTTTTTTTTTTCCGGTTGCTGTGGAGGTAGAGGGTTCTTGTACTGCTCGGAGCCGTTGCCTTTCTTTTGTATAAGACATAGAGACCAACTTCGGTTCACTGGCGGGCAAGACTTTTTTGCCTGCTGTCATTATGTAGTTTAATGCAATCATCCACTTTTCGTCTTGTTAACTAGCTGGTCTCCCTAAGGCTAGTAACAGTACGGACAGCCTGTAAGGAATTCCTGTTATCGGGAAATTCGCAATTCCGTCATGACGCTCGTCTCCCTGCGCGTTGACTCCCCGGAAGTGCCGACTTGACGGGCTGTGTGGAACAGGACGATTCATCCTCAAATGACAGTGGCAGATTGTTTTTCCCGCCATCTTCTCTCTTCTCAGTAATAAAGCACTTGAACTGCTGTTTAAGCTCATTCTTGAGAGAGGTCTCAACTCTATACGGTGAGATCGAGTTGTCCTCACTGCTTCGATGTTCTTGCGCACGCGCTATGAAAGAAGCTTCCATGGATCTTTTGTTCTACGTTCTGTAACGCTAGTCGTTGACTACGCTTTCCAATGCGACGCTATCATCGAGTTGCCACGACTGCGATGAGTCAAAGAAGAGGTGCCTCTTTTTATAATTTTGCCTTCTGCGTGGTATAATCTCTTGGTGTTTTTAGTGAGTCGGCCCGAGGGCCGTGTGTACATGCAAGAAGCGCTTCTGATGGAGTTGTTTCGTTCATTGGTCACGCAGAACACCGCACTGGATGCTGTGTGCGCATTTTAGGCAAGATTTTTGTTCTTCGTGCGACTCATGCACTGGCTGTGGTAGGACTGTGCTTTCATGTTTTAAAGCGGTAGCGTTTCCTTGGACATCGGACGCTGCTACCAACCCGAGTTTGTGCGGCACCGACAAAGGAAAAGCGCCGCCTCGAGCATCGCGGTACGTAAGTTGTATCGGAACATTTGTACGCAAAAGCTCGATTTTCTACTGCTGTATTCCGTGTGAAGAATTTTCTAGTTCAAGAAAAGAAGTATATTCTCTTTTCTGTTAGAGCAGATCGTAGGCTTGCGATGCGGAGAACCAGTAGGCCCCGAAGTAGATGAGCATCCGCAGCAAGGTATTTTTACCGATTTCCGTCATATTATATGAAGGAGCGCAAGAGCTCTGGTCTTGCGGGCAACGTGTCTGCTTTCGCTCATGCGCCTCTTGCATCACTGTTCTTCTAGATGCTCTGTTCAAGACGTCTTCAGCTCTCGGGCACTTGGCTATCTGTGTTTTCTTTTTCTGCTTATGGTGGTGCAAAATGTAAGCTTTGAACGTCTAATTTGTGCTCCTTGGAGATCTTCGATGCAGGTAGGTCTAATCATCTCGCATGTGTGTTTGCCGAGGTTATTTTTTTTCCTCGCTCGATGCTCAGAAATACCGTAGTCAACAAGCTTTTACGTGCGTCGTTGTGACGGCTACTTTTTCGTTCCAATGACGCCGGTTTTGCTCGCACCGTAAGCCGTTATCGTGCGGCTGATGGTTGTGTCCTAGCTCCTGCTCTTCTAGATGGGTCCTGAAGTTCTGTTTCTGCGAGCAACCGTTGCTGTTACAGGAAAATCGTAGCTTCCTGGATGTAGTATTGGCCTGCTATGTTGCAATGGGTGTCATTTTAGTGGTGCTTGTGCTCATTCATCGCTGAAGTGGTGATAGTCGGTTTTTCTGTTCTCGATCGTCATGTTATGCGCCGGCGCTGATGGTGCTCTCTGATCCACCTTCAGTGGCAATGTCTCCTTCTCGGAAGTGTTTTCTTTCCTCTCACCACATCAAGGTCACAAAACCTTTCTCTAGCTCTGGCTGATGCTGATAGCTGTTAGCTATTGCTTCGCCAGCCACTTCTGAAGCTGCTTTTGGAGCAGTACAAGATTGATTCGAACGCCTTGCTTTTGCTAATATGATAAGAAAAGGGCTTGTGTGTCTCCCTTGCCATTCTTATTGTCTCGTACGAGGGAAAGGCTAGCTACATTTTTGTCCTTCGGGGTGCAGGACTACTCACTACCTGAGCGCACAGGTTTCTGGACTACTTCAGCCTCGCTATCGGCCCAGAGGAAAAGGTGATTGTGTGGTTCTGCTTGTAGCGGTTTGAGAGGATGCAAGCGCAGAAAGGGAAAAAGAGCAACGAAACAATGACATAGAAGATGGCATATCTATCTGTCGATGGTGAAATAACATATGCTATGCATATGTAAAAGAGACGTTTTTGTCCAACGAGTGTGTGCTGAACGAGCGTCGTTTCCCGGACTGGATTTGAGGAATCTGCGTTTCGCGGATACCTGTACGACTTTCTCACTCCATTTTGAAATGAGCAAATGTTGGTCATTCATTGCGCTTGCACGAACCCCTTTGTCTCTCGACCCACCTATCATGGCCGTTGTTCGTAGTTCAGTGGAGAAAAAAGACAGGGAAACTGAACTTGCTTCATCATCTAGCTATCAAAAGAGCAAATGCTGGAGAACACTAGGTAGATTTTTTTTGCCCTCTAGCTTTTTCTTATCATCCGTGCAAGTGCGGCTATGAACTTTCTCACCGGTATCTATAGCGATGCCTCTTACCGTTTTTACTGGGATACAAACCCTCGGTTTTGCGTAGCTGCTGTGGCCTCACATGTCGAGGATGCCGAAAAAGTGTCGCAGGTGTTGCAGCAAGTATCGCCGCGCATGACCATTGTTTGCACGGACAAGATCGTCTTGGATACATCAAGAAAAGCAGCTTCATCGAGCGATGCATCTCAGCTTCTGCGAAGCGATTGGTGCGTGAAGCGCCAAAAGTCGGTTTTTAGCTGCATTGTCTTGGTTTGCTTTCTTGATCGTCTCGGCGTTAATGTCACAGCTGCAAAGTTAAGTGAGGAGCTGGTGCTGTGTCTTGGAGCTTCGGTCGAATCGATGCGCTGCGACGTTGTGTTTGCTCCGGTCGCGGAGTCGACCGCCGACAGCAATGAAGAGCTCAGGGACAGCATTGAAAAGAGCTTGAGATCTCTGCTCGGAAGCCGCCTTGCCGGATCGGTGCTACAAACGATCGAAAACGGTGTGTGGAGGGGTATTGCTGCCCTGCAAAGTCTCGTATTTGACAGCACGGTTGCTTATCACAAGGGAGAAGTGCGGCGACTCCGTGACCGCAAAGAGATGCTTAATGACGATAGCGATCAGCGACGTGCTCTGCCGGGGCTACATTTTAAAATTGGCTGGCATTATTTGGTGCTTCACAACTTTTCGAGCGCAAGGCAGCAGATGCTGTCGGGCCTGCGGAAAATTAAGACTCTTTTTCCCCTTTTCCCCTCCTTTGAGGCTCGCTTGTGTGGATGTGTTTTTCTGTGGCATTTTTTGTTTTGTATTTCTGTGAGTGAAGGCCATCTCAGCAGCTCTTCGGAGGTGTACCAGGAAATACGGTGCTTTGTGGATTGGATAGGGACGGCTTACGGTGGTAGCGTCAAAGACGAGTGCCAGACGGTTGTCTTGGTTCTCACGAAAGTCATGGAGGCAGAGTGGCTCGAGTACCTGGCCCGGAAAACAGAAAACCTGATGGCGCGACAGTGTTGTGATTACCTTGTGGCGTCTGCGCAGGCGTTGCAGGATTGCGATGCATTTTTCCCATCTCGTAAAGAAAGCATCGCCATCGAGGCGCCGTCACACATTGGAGAGGAGGAACTCCTGGGCAACCACGCGTCTGCGTTGTGGAAGTCCTTCGATAAAAGCGCTCTTCGTGGCCGGATCGCTCGGCTTCTGGCAGAAGCAAAGGCAGTGAGCTCGTCTCGGGAGACAGAGGTTGAGTATCTTGCGTTTCTCGCCGGCAACGAGTTGATGGACGGTGTCCCCGATACCGAGATGATCGATCGCATGCTTGTGAAGGCGAGCAGCACGATCATCTCCCGGCTAGCTGAAATGGCGTGGGGCAGTGCCCGTTCGTGGAGTGCACTGTCCCCACGCTTGACTATTGCCCTCCTGCTGCATGGCTGTGTTGACGCCCTGGGCCACGCGGAACAGGAAAGGTACTATCTGCGTATGCACGAGTTGGAGGGGTGTCTCCACAATGACGTCGTCCTGGAGTACCCGAAAGGAAGACTGCAGTCTCCCTTCACTGCTGTGGCCTATTTTGACGAGGAGAGCGCCAAGGTAGTTGGGGACTCAGCACGAGTGGTTGTCACGCTTTATTCTACCTCTGCAGCATGCATCAACGTCGACGTGCGCATGCTCGCCCTCTCTTCTGGGACGGTGGCTGGAGCCACAGAGACCCAAGTGCCGTTCAGCCCGGCTCGGTGCGTTAAACTGTCTGCCTCGTGTCCACAAGAGCTTGCCGTCGACGTGCCGCTTTCACACAGTGGAGAGTATGTGTGTACCAGCTTGACGGCCGACGTCCATGTTGGCGGGATTTGTGCCACCACGCGGTGGCGCTTCGCCGTCGGGCCCTCTAGTGTGGCGGGTAGGTCCGCAGCCGGCACACGCGCGGTGCTCTCTGCGAAAATATATCGGCAAGTGCTGCAGGTGTTGAATCCACCGACTACTTTCAGGGTGGAGTGCCCCTCTCTCCTTGAAGCTGTTGAGGGAGAGTGCGCTGAGTGCGACATTGTCATTTCGTGTGCTTTGCTCGGGGTGCGGAATGGCTACATGACCCTTCCACACGAGCCGAAGCTGTTCCGGGCCGTGTGTTGGGCCAGCGCGAACGAGCCACTCCCTGTCACGGAGACCGGCGGGCAGGCGCGCTATGCGGTGCCGGACCTAGCAGCCGATGAGTCTGTGCGGCTCCTTGTGAGTATTGCCTGCATTCGTAGCGCCGAGTTTCGCCTCCCCATCGCCTTTGAATACTCCACAGATCGCTACGGCGGCGTCAGTTGCTGCCGAACGCTCCACATATCAGTTGACCCACCTTTCAACGCTGAGCACTCAATGATTGGTGGAAGCCTATGGGGTGACGCCGCGGCGGCAATGTCTGTCCCGTCGACAAGCTCGTCGTACGCACAGTACGACAAGAGCGTCCTGGTGAAAGCCGCCGACATCTTTAGCTCCCCGCTGGTCACCAACTGGAAGGACGACTGCGCCCTCTATTTTTTCACGAAGGAGACGACAGCGAAGGAATTTGTGTTTCAGCGGGGTGACACCGTGACGCTAAGCAGTACGTTTCGTTGCACCGCGAAGAGGGGTATCACAGTCCTCCACGCTGAAGTTGTCGCCGGCGATGACGTTGACGTGCTGTCGTTCTGCTGCGGCGAGGAGAGCTCGTTTCTCGAGGAAGGTGAGTGCGTCACAATGGTGACGCGCTTTCAAGCCAAACGTCTTGGACGGTTTAACCCAGGCTTCATACGCATCTTTTTCGCTCCCCAGCGCACAGCGGCGCGCCTGTACTCTGACGTGTGCATTCCAACCGTCTACATCGAGGACTTCGGGGTGCAGGTGTCCGCAAAGTATCCGCTGGTTACACCATACGGCTCGCCTCTCGAGCTGGACGTCTCCATTTACAACGCGGCCGGCGTTCCGTTCATTGGTGAGCTGTTGCTGGACCCACAGACAGATGACTTTGTGTGCGCAGCCACAACACGCAGGTCGCTTCAAATCGGGCCGACTGAAGGGAGTGTGACACGATACGTGCTCACCCCTCTTCGTGCAGGTGAGCTGAAGCTGCCTCGTTTCCATGTCCGATGTGATGCAACGTCGCGTCTCGTCGCCAGCGCTGATGAGAGCTACGTCGTGCATGTCCTTCCCTGAGGTCCTCAAGGGTAGCGCAGCTCGCCACTCGCGGACGGGATGTATGGGCATCTCACTATTTAGAGGCGTTCTGGGAAGGATAAAGAGAACGGATCGATGCCGCAGCACGTGGGCTGAGCCGCATGCGCTCTCGCCTGCTCTTCTTTTCTGTTTTTCTCTCAATCACGTTTTGGTGTGCCCTGAACGCAGGTGCCTGAGCACAACCAGCGCAATTGTAGTGGCGACAACCATGCGGTGAAGATGCACTTTTTCGTGGACTCTCGCACGCTGGGCGACATGTACTCTCATACTTGCCGACCAACCGTCACTGGCACTTTTGCTTGCATTTTCTCTCAAGTTCTGCCAAGCGCTGCAACCATCTCCCTCAAGCACTGACCTGCTCTCTCCCCCTATTGTCTCTTTCTCTTCTCCCTTTTGTGTACTACTGTGCCATTGCCTAATATTGTATGCTGAATGACAAGCGCAGTGACGTGAGCAAGGTCGGCTGGTGTTTGTGTGCGGTTGTCGTGATCGACACTTTTGCCCCTCCCCCGCTCGGGAAGGCGCGTTGGTTCTGTTTAAGCACGTGCCTCGTCACGCGCGGTTTTTGTCACATTGTTTTCCACGCGCTTTTCTTTGCGTTTAAGCGCCGCTCGGTGCCGCAGCACACGCGCGCGCCTTCTTCTCCCTCCCTCTTCTGCTGGCAACGCTAGCAGGGAGGAGTAAATCGTATTCTCAGGCACCCCGGCCCTTTCGCACAAATAAGCATCATGAGCATAGAGGAGCACATAGCTGCGGCCATTGCAGCAGATGGCGCCGCGACCGATGCCCTAAAAGAGGCTTTGCGCTCTCATTCGCTGCTTTCCATCTGTAAAGCCATGCGGGAGCACTTGTGCACACCGGAGAAGGTGCAGCCGGCGATGCGGTTGCTCGCATCCGTGGCTGCTGGTCGGGCTGGTCTCAGCAGGACCGATATTAGGCTTCTGTTTGTATTTTTCGCGCAGAAGCTGGCACAGCAGGAGCTCCAGACAACGGCCCTGAGCTCGCTGGCGCTGCTCATCTCGTATATCAGAGAACAGCATGAGTGCGACGAGGAGTGGTTCAAGATTGTTGGCACACCCTTCACAGAGTATGTGCGCGTCCAGCAACTGCCTCTTCACAGTCGCAAGCAGTGCTTTTGCATCATGTCTTTTTTGTTCACCGAGAAAACTATGGACCTCTGCGATGGCAATATCCTGGCGACGCTGCTTGAGCTGATCGATGGTGAGAGTGACCCCGAGCTAGTATTGCTGACGTTTGACTTGCACGTGGTGGCAGCGACTCGCTCCACAAGAGAGGCATTCGCCACCGTTGTCGACGACTATTTCGAGAGCGTTTCCAGCTACTTCCCTGTGGTGTTCTCGCAGCCGCCGGGCTGCAAGGTGACCAAGACAGACCTGCGGACGGGCTTGAAGCGGTGTCTCTGCCTCGCCGTTTACAAGGAGCTCTGCATCCCGTTCATGCAGAGCAAGCTGACCTCTCCGTCCACCTCCGTCAAAGAGGACGTACTTGATGTTCTGCTCACGTGCTTCGACACGTACTCCTCACAGGATTTGGTGCCGCACTGCCGATCGCTCGTGCTTCACATGAAGAGCGAAGTGATCAAACTGTCGTCCTTTGCTGACCGCGCATCGAACGCGACGTTGACTAAGTGCCTGCTCATGAGCTGTGAAGTTCTCGGTCGAGTGAGCAAGCAGTGCAGTGCCAAAACGCAGTCGGAAGCGCTAGAGATCTTTGGACCCGTGGTGGAGGGGGTTTTGGCCGCTCTCTCCGCCGACCCGCCCACCTGCTCAGCCTATGGAACAATGGTGGTTCACGTCCTCACAGGGTCGTGGAATTGCTGCCTCTTTGTCGCCTCATATCTGTTCTCGATGCTCGCAATGTCCATCGAAGGGGCGGAGCGCCCAGCCAACGCGTTTATCCTGCTCGCTGCCCTTGCCAGCGGCATGCTCGACGGCTTGGATGCGTTTCCCGGCGAAACCCACAAGGAGCAACTCCGAACTAGTATCGAGAGAACCACCCCAATGGTTGTGGAGACAGTGACAGGCTGCTCGCAGAGGTGGCGCGCCGCGGGCGACGAGACGTGCATAGATGATTTTACTCTCATGTGCGGTTGCGAGTTCCTCGTGTGTGTGCTGAAACTGTCTGCCGCCATTGAGCCTTGGATGCCGGCGGCGACGGCGTCCGAGGGAGTCGACGCCCTTGTGTGGGTGGCGCTGCATCACACGGCTGAGGTCTCCGCAAAGGTGTGCCGGTTGCTGCGCGAGTACGCCGCTGTGGATGCGCTGCAGGTGCAAGAAGCGCTATCGCGCCTTCTTTGCAACCCGTCGGCGCCGCCTGAGCAGGCACTGAATATCGCGTGCGAACTGGCGAGTACCTCACTGGCAGCGCTTCTCCTCGTATTTGGCGATGGCTTCTTCTCCACAACGTGCGAGTGGATTCGAGGAATGGCAGCAGGGCAGCGGGCGGCGGCTCTGCAGAAGGCACTGCAGCACTTCGGGCGAGCGCTACAGGATGGCGCCGCGGATCGCATGACAGCGTTGCTGGGCCGTGACGACGTGTCTCCTGAATTCTTTGAGTGCGCATGCCTTGTGGCTTCGAATCTGAGTGGCGACACCTGTGGACAGCAGCTGTCCACAGAGGGAGCTCTCTCCTTGCTTGGAATCGCGGCGGTAGTGAGCGGGCGCACACACCTTCACTGCGTGCTGTACAACTGGGCAAACACGGCGGCACAGTTTGTGGGTCTCACGACTTCCGACCACCAAGCGTGGCGTCGGGTAGGGATGGAAGGCATTACGGGGATGCTTATGAACAAGGTTTTCCCAGAGGACACACAAGCATTGCTCACTCGCGTGTCAAGGGGGCACCTCAATGTGGGTGTTGCCATTCTGTGGGGCAAGCTGCTCGCCGACCGCGCTGACGGTGGTGAGGCGGCGGCGCCACCGCCTGGCGAGCTGGTGTCTTCCTTCCTGTATCAGCACCTGGGGGTAGCAACTTCTGCCTCGTGTTGCGACCGCGCAGCGGTGCAGGAGGCCTTCTCGTACGTACCGTTCTTGGCCACTCAAGTAGGTGGCCGCCCGTCCCTCTTGCAGCTGCTCTTGGGGTCTGAAATGAGTCATTCGGAGCGGCCCAATCACGCGCTGTGCTCAGCGCTCCATTGCCTCGTTGATAAAGAGACAGAGGAGCGAGTGCAGGCCTGTCTCGTAGACCTTTTGGCAATGGTGCGCAAACTCACCAGCAGCGGCGCAGACAACGAGCGTGCGCTGGCTCGCGCCCTGCTCTTCAGCGTCGACGCCAAGTGCGGCGGGAGTGTTGCGTTGGCTCGCTCTGTGCTCTTCAACGATTCAAGTGTGCAGGCGCTGCTTGAGGGCACCAAAGACGCGTCTCTTACTGTGCGGTGCCGCAGCTTGCACCTCATTAGGTCTCTCGCCCGTGGCGCGTTGTTGTTGATGGGGAACTGCTCTCAAGAGGAGAAGGCGGAACTGGCGCGCGCACGCGACCTTATCCTTCTTGTCACGAAGCGGTCTCTAGGGGATCACAAGCGAAGGGTTCGCCAGGCGTCAGTTGCGTGCCGGCATGAATGGTTCAAGGTGAAATAGGCTCATGCTCACTCCCGGCGGACTCGAGGATGAGACATTGGGGCAGAGGCCTGGTGGAGGGGAGGGAAGGGGGCTCAAAAGTGCGATCTGCTCGGTCTCCTCGCTTGCACCACTCCATGAAACTATTGCTTCAAGGCTTAATCGAGTCCGATACACACACACACACAGTTGCTCGTTTCTCTTCCTATGCCTCTCCATGTACGGGTGGCACGCCATGCAAGATCTGGTCATGTGCACTCCGCCTCAGTCCATCCCATGAGCGGTGACGTGGAAAGACGTGAGGGAGGGGGCACGTTGGGTTCGTGATTCTCGGGCGTTACGGTCTCGATCTCTCGAATCAACGAATGCGATAGCGACAGCGCTTCGTATTTTTTTCTGCTTCGTTTGACATGCGAAAAGAAAAAGTGTTCTCACTTTCGTCACTGTGCGCGGCGCGCTTTTGCCCGAGGATGGTGTGTGTGGGAGGGCTGATTGCCCTGCCGTGATCGCTCATTGCCACCGTACGAGCCCTCCGTCTCTCTTCTGCGATCGTGTGCAGTACATGCACCCCCCCCTCACCTGCACGCACATAGAGAGGTGCTTGCCAGCGAAGGGTTTCTGCGGCTGCCACAGGTCTGGGAAGAGCCTCCACGGGTCCGAACTGCTGCGCCGAGGTCGCTCATTCTCCTCTCCTTCCTACGCACACAACACAAATCCAGGCACATGCATCTAGTGTGGCTACCACACACGGATAGGCGCAGAGGCACCACAGGGTTGTAAAGAAGACAATAAACACAACCAGAAAACGACTCGCTCCTTGACGCGGTCAGGACACCGGCTCCGATGCGCGCGGTTGTCTTCAGCGATGTCTCCTCTGCAGAACTGGGAGAGCATATCAGAGCCATCGCCTCCACGTCGTATGCCGAGGTAGTGTATGTCGATGTTTCTGAAAGCTCTGAGGCGGACCTGGCAACGGCGTGGCATACGCGCTATGGTGGGGCGTCGCACGCTCCACCAGCTGCTCGTGACGAGCTGGATGATTTGAAGAACACCTTCGTGTGCTATCTGACCGAACAGAAGACCCTCGAGGACTCTGATGTAGTGTACGCTGTTTTCGTAGCGGAGGTGCCTACTCTTGTCCTGACTCCATCCGTGACGCTGACACCGCTGATGCACACGACAGCAGACGGTAGTGTGTCTGCCAGAAAAGCGGCCATCGAATCGTTGTTTTCAGTGGCGCCGTCATCATCCTCTGCGGAAGTGATCGTCATTGAGGGCGGCGATGGCGCCGGCAAGGAGACACAGACAGGGCTCCTGGTGCGGCGAGTCCACGCAGCTGGCGACGAGGTTCACGCGCTGGATTTCCCCAACGAGAAGGGCCTGTACGGGGGGCTTGTGCGGGCGGTGCTTTCGGGCAGGAAAGGGTCCATTAGCGAACTTAACCCGCAGCTCTTCAGCTTCCTTTACTCCCTTAACCGGTTCGGCTGTGCTCGCCAGCTGCACTTTTGGCTGCGACGAGGCAGCTCTGTGGTGCTGGATCGGTACTACACGGCGAATTTCGGGCATCAGGCCTCCAAGTTACCCCCAGAAGAGCGGGAGGCATTCATAAGCGACCTGGAGTTCATGGAGGTGGAGTGGCTCGGTCTGCCCAGGGCGACGTATGTTTTGTACTTGGATCTACCGCCCGCCGCGGCCCTCGAGGCAATGAGGCGGGATTCGACCCGGAAGCAGCTTGATATTCACGAGACTGCTGGCAGTGACTACAAGGAAAGGGTTCGCCAAACATACAGGTGGTGTTGCGAACACCTGCCAGGCTGGCATCATATTGAGTGCTTCGACGATGACGGGCGACGTCTCACACGAGAGGAGGTGCATGCTTCCATCACGAGCCATTTGCGGGACGCCGGCTCACGTGCGATTGGCGCTCCATCGTAAACTTCCGTGCACGCGCTGCTGTTTTTTCGAGGCTCTGTTTGCGCGACCGGACCTCTTGCTCTGCCGGCGTTCCCTCGACGTGGCCAGTGACACAGACAGAGCCGGCTCTTTGCGCCTGTGCGCGCCAAGCGGGTTTTGTAGCATTTTTGTGTTCTCGTTTTCGCATGACGCTACTCGAAATTGGCGGACTGCTCGAGGCTCAGAGCACACCTCGTTTCACGCTGTGATCGTGCACGCAATGGTACCTGCTACGCACATCTCACTCGCGCTGCATAAGCTTTCTTCGTCAGGTGTCTATGGCTGCCCCCATATGCCCATTTCAGGACGACAAGCCATGAGCTTTTTGTGCGTCGGCACGTGTCCATCTGCAAGCCTCTTCCCCTGAGCACACCGACTGCTTCCAGGGGCGTGCGGATTGAGAAGGCGGAGTGCCCCTGCGGCCAGACTCATAGCGACGCTCAACCTATCACGGCAGATGCAGGCGAGCCGTGCAGGCACGTTCCTCCACGACATGGACGGAAGTGGCAGATGCAGACCGTGGTCCTCCTGGACCGCAACGTGATCCTGAAACAGGCCGCAAGATCCACGAGTGCGAGCGCTGTGCGCACGCGCTGTCATGCACAGCTGGCATGGTGTATGAAATCCAGACAGGGCATGCAGAGGGGAGGGGGGAGCAGGAGTGATCGAGGAGCGGGGCGCAAAGAGATCCATGCGAATCAACCCCGAAGTGCATGCATGCAAAACATGCGACATCTTCCTACAGTTGCCGGTTTGGGCTGATGAGACACCAACGCCGGAAGGGTCACGAGAGCATCTCGAATGGCGCCATCAAGTCCCCCCGGCTCCCATTTCTGAGAGCCCCGACGCCATATTGTGGAATGCCGCGGCTTTATGCGACTGAGGGAGAGGCATGACAGACAGACAGGGCGTGCAGGGTCTCAACGGGCCCTGACCTGAGGCTGGCTGCCTTCTTCCTCGAGCTCATGCGGCATGTCCCCAGACCACCCCTTACTACACGCACGACATACGCAACAGCTTTCGCCCCCCCCCCCGGAGCAGGACTCTGGGCCGCGGCTCGCCTGGATGAAGGCATGGGGTTCAGCTAAGTCTCCCGTGGCGCCGATCACACAGCACACACCAGAAGAAGGTAAGAGAAGGAAACGAGAAGAGCCCGCAAGGCGCATGGTCCGGCTTGGCGGCAGCCGGTTCGTCCGGGATGACCGGTCTTTAGCCGTATTCCTACAAAGGCAGGAGAACTGTGATTGCACGCGTAGATTTGTGGACGGGTTCGTGGTAGAAGGGCACGCTGAAGGAAAATATCGCTATCGCATAGAGGGTATTAAGATGCACAGAAGACGGTACGACACCGAACAACAGAAACGAGGAGGGGGCTGAGTTGTGATGCTTTTCTTCTATCCCTCGCCTTCCGGTTACTTGAGAAGGGCAGGCACGCCCTGCGGGTGATAAGCACGCCTACGCGTGGTCTTTTATGAGGTCATGTGAAACATTTTCGGCGCCATCGCCGGTGATCATGGGCGCCTTCAGATTCCACCTTGGGCGCGGGGAAAAGCCGAAATGCGGCGTGGTGGGGAGCAAGGCAGCCTGCATGTGATATGTTTTGTCTTCAGCTGCTATAATCCGGCCATGCCTCTTCCTACAACTTCTTCTCTTCCTCGACGCGGTCGACACCACGCTGTCACATTCTGCCTCTCACCACTGCATGGGAACATCGCACCAAAAGGAGCAAGATGACTACCTCGAAGGTCCATTCGCAGCGCAGCAAGAAGCTGCACCAGCTGTCTGCCAAGACGAGCAGGGTGAACCGCAACCGCAAGGCACCTCGTCTTTACATGAAGGGCACGCTCGCCGGCTACACGCGTGGCCTGCATGGTCAGACCAAGCAAACTGCACTGGTCCGCGTTGAGAACGTCAACACCCGCGAGGACGCCACGTGGTATGTGGGCAAGCGCGTCTGCTACGTCTACCACGGCAAGAAGGTGAAGCGGTGTGTGCGCTGGAGCAAGGCGCCCGCGCGCCGCAGCACCACTCGTGCCTTGTGGGGTCGCGTGACACGCCCGCACGGTAACGCCGGTATGATGCGCGTCAAGTTCAACGGCGCGTCTGTGCCGGCGTCCGCCATTGGCCGCCGCATCCGTGTGTACCTTTACCCGAGCCAGATCTGAGGAGGTGGTCATTCCATGATTATCTTGGTTTCCTTCATTTTTTTTATGCGTGTGCTTACTTTAAAAAAGAAGCAAAGAAGTAGTCAGTAGAATCAGTACGACCACGTCGGGAACTGACACGCGCCGTGACGGATTTCGGCTATGTTTGTGGAGCACACCTGTAGGGGAAAAAAGGACATCTCTCCGCAGGCACACCGGCGATTTCCCTCGACAGCGTTCAGTGAACCCCCTGGCGAGTCTCGTTGAAACCACAGGCACGTCCTAGACGCGTTGGGTCCCTTCGACGAGAAGCTCTCTCTCTCATTCCCTGCAACTCATCCTCTGTGACTTCTCTTACTTGTTTTTATTCTCACCGGGCCGCCCCCCCCCCCTCACACTCCCCCTTCCCTCTCTCCCTGAGGATGGCAAAAGCGCTTAACAAGCAAACGGCATCCAAGCCTCTCCTCCGCACGGCAGTTATCCTGGAAGGAACGGGGCCGTACCTTGACCTAAGACACTCATACACGGTGCAGGGCGTTGCGTAGAAGGGCTGTTGAACAAGGCGGGTTCAACCCGGTCACACCGTTGTGTCGCCGCTGTAGACGCCCTGGTAGAGGCGATGCTGAAGGAATGTGACTTCTTCTCGGACTCATATGGCTGCATCATTACCAAGTCTATCGGGTATCAGGCCCCGTTCCCTCTCGTGCGGCTGAGCAACGGGTGGTCCACGAAGACCCCTGACGGGGCGTGTGTGCAGGGAGCATGTTTCGTTTCCTTCGGAGCCGACGACACAGGCTCACGGGGTCGTCTTCTCACCATGGATGTCTCGGCACGTGCTTCGAGCATTTCGTTTTTGCAGCTGCTGTCGAGTTCGTGCCCGCCGCTGGCTCTCGAGCCGGAGGTCGAGTACGTCTCGAAGATTGAAACCACGGAGACGGCTTCTGCTGTGGTGACTCGCAGCGGAGGAAATCGGTGGAGCACGTCTGTGTACGTACAGGGCGAGGATGTGCCAGGCACAGCGTACTCTCGGCGGGCGCACTTTCGCCGGGCCTCCGCCGCGTCTCTCTTTGGTTCCTCACTGTGGCTGATGGAGGCGACGAAGGACGACCATGGTGCCCAAGCGGTACACCGCTATTCACTCGCGACGGCCCTTACAGGTGGGGTGTCAGAGTCGACCCTTGTGAGCGGCAACCTCGGTCGGCCGCTGGATATCATTGCCCTCTCCGAGGACACTGCCCTTGTTCTAGGCACAAACGGCGTCGCGATGGCTGATCGACGACAGCGCGCCTCTGACATTCTCTTCTTTTCAGATTTATTGAACGGCGGCGCAACAGGCGACAGGCAGTTGCTGACCTTTGGTGAAGACTACACGCTGCGCGCCTACGACCTACGTGACGTATCTGCTCCCCTGTGCCAGGCAACATCCGCAACCTATCTGCGCATCAAGTCAGAAATTGGCACGCGGGCCTCACTCTTGGTGGCGTCTGACATGACAGGCGTGTTCGACGTGCTGCACGTGACCACGGTAGCATCCTTGCAACATTCTGGTGACACCGTGCTGGATGCAGCTGTCCTTCCTAGCGGGCACAACGGCGTCCGTGTGTGCACAAGCACCGGAAGTGGGATGATCTACGACTGGACGGTGGCGTAATTCACACCTTCTCACAGTGTCGCTTTTATTCTTTGTACCTCATGATTGAAGGAACGCTCATCCATTTCCGCTTGAGCTGCGTCCTATGTGCGTGGCTTTCTGGACTTCGGCACTCTCTGCTCCTCCTCATCGTCCCTGTTCATTGGGCTGTGCCTCATCGATCGCTGTCGAGAAAGGGAGGGAGATACGCCAGCACATGGGCACAAAAAGAGCATTATCGGTGGCTTGCAAGCACTGAAAGCGTTTCTGCACCGCGCCCGTGGTGCATTTTCGACACGTGCGTCTCTAAACATTTTGCTGCCGCCTTTTTATTTCTTTGCTTGCTTGTTTCATTTTCGCTTTCCCTCGGCCTCATGACGGCGCATACTTCTCAGTGCGTGGTATCCAGGACCAGTACAGACTCTGTGAGGAAGCCAAGCAGTTCCTTAATCCCTGCCGAATGCCGAACCATCTGCAGTGGTGACCGGGTCAAGTGCCTACGACATACGGGGAGGTGAGCGCGGTGTATCCCTACCGCTGTCAGAAGCCACGTCCTGGATGGCGTTTTCTCGGATCGAGCTGCGACAGCAAATATGCTTGCGCCATCCATGTGATAGGTAGAATGCCAGCGCAACTCGAGCGTATCCCACCTGTTCCTCGCTGCCTGCTGGTGAGAGAAGCCTGCGCCCCCTCGAGGGGGTGCACTAGGTAGCGATCGGCGAGGCGGGGGCGGGTAGAGTTTGAGGTAGAGGTCGTGCTCCGATGGCTGAGGGCACTGCTGTAACGTGCGACCTCGGCTGCTTGGCACCGCGGAATGGGGCCTGTGACAAAGCCGGGTAGTGTGTAGATTAAATCATGTTGTATGGGAGGACTGATCACGTGGCAAAAAAAAAATGTTTTTTTTTTTGCTTCGCGATGGTGGGAGGATGTGGCGCAAAGAGAGAGACAGACTAGAAGAGAGTGAGGTAGTGTGTGTGGAGAGCGTCTACTATGTCTGTGCATGTGTGTCTGTGTGCTGCGTTTGCTCGTACCTGAGGGCGTGTCTCTCTCTTCCTATCTCTTCGCGCCGCCGTTGCCGGCGGGGCCCAGCGGCGACAACAACAGAGGGAAAGATCCGCGTGGATGTTGGCTAATAACCACCAAGCAAGAACATCCAAATACGCAAGAAGAAGTGAACACATCAACGGGCGCCTCTTCGCTTTGCTCCCCGGGGCGCGCATCTCATTCCACGTTGCACTTGCTTCACCTTCCCCGCCCCGCCCCGCCCCCCCCCCCGCGCCCCAGATCTGTTGGAACAAATCCTAGCGAGACGAGGTAACAGGCGTGTAGCGGCCACACAAGGCTAAGGAATGCATATGGATGTTGAATGACAGTGAATGCTCTGCACTCGTGCTGGGTGCAGACGAGTAAAGAGCCGAGCACAAGCACCCCATGATCTGCGCAAACAAAGACGCGTGCGCGTGTAGAGAAGAGATCTGTGACCGACAGCGGCAGCGCCATCACCTCCTTTGGTCTCGCACGTTTTACTTCTTGAGAGCAAGTCATCGACGACGCCGAAGACGAATAGAAGCGTGTTAGCCTACATGCCCGAGGCTCAGCACCTCAATGAAGTCGGGAGGGCTACGCACAATGCTACGAATACGAGGTACACGACGGCACCATTGGATACCTGCGAGGACGAGCAGCAATTCAGCCGCACGGATGCAGCAGAGACGAGCTGCACGCAGTTGGTTGGGTATACAGATCCCAGCTACGGTTGCGGCACCTCGTACGCGCCGCCGCCAGCTCGCAGTCGTGCCGGTGAGCCGCTGTGACTGTAACACTTACTAGTACTATCCGGATGGAAGCGCCCACCCGTACGGGCACGCTGCTGCTGTGGAGGCGCCTCGCCAAGTTGCTCCATTTCCCGCTGCCGCTTCTTAAGGTAGAGCTGTAGCCGAGGTCCCAGTGGAGGATGTCGCACTGTCGCCGGAGTCTATGAAGGTGACCCTTGCGCCTGCGATCCCACGTGGGACAACCACGTTGGCCGTCGACACGCCGCTGGAGAGTTTTGCGGAGATATGCAGGTGTGATTCACGACTGAGTAGTCGGCGACGCCGATGCCGCGGTTGTGTCGGCGCAAGCTTTTCTACTCTCTGATGCTCTACGTGAAGCCTTGGTGCGTGGCCGCTGCACACCGGCGTCCACTTCCTCATAAAGGTTACAACGAGTACCGTAGCTGCGCTGGCGTACGAGAGACGGTAAGCGAGCAGCTCGCGCTGCCGAGGGACGCTGCTGTGCTTGCCCTGCGCGTTGCATAGGGATAGCGACATGTGGGTGAAGCGCTAAAGCCATAGGCCAACGTGCTGGGACAGTACAATTGCCGGATGCAGATGTTTCTTACCTCTACTACGATGCTGCTAGCACACTTCTTGCTGATTCCCTGAGTCGGCTTGCGACTGGCTTTACGTGCTGCTGTACGCGTGCATGCTGACTCAGCACCACCGTGAGCTGGACATGCACGAGAGGGCCGCTGGGTGAGACGAGGTATGATGATGTGAGTGTGTGTGTGGGGGGGGGGCGCAGCCCACGTTGTCTCAGCCATCGCTCTTGCGCTGCCAGTGATGCTCCCGAATTTGTTTCAACCCATTTCACGGAATGATGCGGGAAAAGCGCCGTCGCTTGCTGCCCACTCACTCACCTGTCTCTCGCATGTGATGTGGTAGCCGCCTCTCCTTCCACAGTTTATGCACGTTTGGGTGCTGTGCTCGGGCTGTGTTTGTTAGGGTAGACACGGGTGGCGTGGCGATGCCTCCCTCTAGCACTGTCGCTGAGCGTGTGCCTGTGAGCGTGCTCGAATGTGATGCACGCACGCCCGCGTGTGATTCTCACTCCCTTTTTTCTCTGCTGTGGCCGATTCGATTCTGTGTCTCTCCCTAGCTCCCATTATCTCCAGCTTCCGCTTGTACCGCTCTTTGGCGAGCGGGGGTACGTCTTGTCCCCACCCCTCGATGGATGCGTTTGATAACGGGCGCGTACGTCTGTGGGTGCTCTTGTTCTCTTCATAGTTGTGGCGGCTGTGGTTCGCCTTCGGAGGCTCTTGGCCGTGTCGTTCGGCGCCCGTTTCGTTTACGCGCTTCCATCCTCTTCCCTGCATTTCTTACTTCTGCCGACGTTGAAGTGATGACTGGTTGCCACTGCCGCAGCCACCGCTGACAGCCCTGTCTTTGTTCCATTCGACTTTGTTTATTCTTTACCCCCTTTTGGTTTCGCGCTTTACTTTTACCGTTCCAGCTACCAGATCATCTCATGCCTCTCCTCTGCGCTGGTGGCGTCAGCACTGCTCTCGCCATCCTCCGTTCCTCTTCCCCCCCCCTCTCTGTATCTGCAGATGGCATGCGGGTGCGGCCGTGTCGCATATGTCGCGCTCATTTCACTTTTTTCTGCACCTTCTCTGCGTGTGCGTGGGTGTTGTTTTCCTTCTTTGCGGCGCCGCTGCACCTCCGTCTTTTGCTCTGTATGTTTGACGATGCGGCGTCCTCGCTGCGTTGACGCCCCCGCCGTAGACCTCTCTGCCGCTTATCGGCATCGCAGTGTCGTTTATATCGCATCGGGAAAAGAATAAACGTAGAACCACGAAAAAAAAAACTGTACGACTGAATCATGCGTGTGCAGGTTTGCGCGCGATGACTCATACACAGAGATGCATGCCAACGGCTACTAAAGCGCACTTGACTGATATAGTGTGCCGTAGCGACTCTTCTCAAGAGGACCAAGCACCCCCTTCCTCCCCTTTTCCCTTTCCACTCTCCCCTCGACTGCCTTTAACAACGATGCGTTCTGACGCAATCAATCATGTGTATACACACATACTCATGCACACACGTATACATACTCTCCCCTGATTCCACGCTACTGCACAGCTGCATCTTGTCGCATAGGCTTTAGCAGAGGAGTGTTGATCGCGCGCCTTTTTCTGCTTGTGACGAACCTCTAAATCACCTGATACTTTATGGTGTGCTTGTGTATGTCTGTACACCTCTACCCCCTCTCACGATAAAACTCACGCACCCCACGCACTGCTGCACTGTCGCACTTACAAACTCGAGAAAGATGATACACGTGGGCAACTGCTATATTCCGTGGGAAGTGTTCACGCTCGCGGAGCTGCGCGCTGTCTCTTGCCAAATTGTCTTACTCGCCATTTGGGGTGCTGTGGTGGGCCCACTTTGCCGCCGCGGCGTTGCTGGGGTCGCTTTCTTGGCTTGCTACACGGTCGGCATGTTCTTCTTCCAACGGCGCCTCGCCTCCGGACTCCCGGTGCGCTTTCTTTCTCTGCGTGCATGGCGGTCGTCGCCCGAAAACTTCAGAAAGACGTCGGCGTTCCTGAAGGCGCTGAAATCAAAGACACCCGCTGCCGGTGTTTCAGCGGAGGGATTTGGTGCGCGCCCGGTTGTGGTGATGACCGGTGGAGAACGTGGAATCGGCGAAGAGGTTGTGCACCAGCTTCTGCGCGAGGGCGTGGACGTTATCCTTTGCTGCCCATTCGAAGCGGAGGCGCTGCGCACCATCGCGAGGCTGAAAGCTTGCGTCTCGAATTCGCGGGTGCATTTTGCGAAGCTGGACCTCAACGACGAGGAAAGTGTGCGCGGGTGTGCCGCGGAGGTGCTGGGTATGACGCCGCGGATTGACGTGCTCATCAACAACGCCGGATTGGTCAGCCCGTTCGCGTACAGGCTGAACAAGCGCGGCTACGAGGTGGTACTGTCGATCAACTTTCTCGGCCACGTTCTCTTCACAGAGCTCCTGCTGGAGCGGGTGAAGGCAAGTGGCCCCTCCCGCATTGTCAACGTGGCATCGCTCATGCATCTCGATGCGTGTGTGCCAGGTCCATGCAAGACCGCGCTCGACGTCATGGCCGCCAACTGCGACCCCACATCACCCCATCACACGCACAACTACAGCCTTTCGAAGTTGCTCCTCGTGTGCTACACCCGCGATTTGGCGAGGCATCTCCGCGGAACGGACACTGCGGTGGTAGCGCTGCACCCGGGTGTGGTGCTCACGGACATCTACGCCTTTGGGGCCATCTTTATGAAGGCCTTCTTACGGACAGTGTTCAAGTTTCCTGGTGAGGGCGCCGAGGTGGTCCTCTACTGCGCCTTGGCGGACAATATTCGCAGTGGATCTTTCTACGCGGACTGCGCGGAGTACAACAGTCTCCTCTCTCCGCTCGCTGTCGATGACGCACACAACGAGCGCCTCCGACGCGTGCTGCTGCGCTACTTTGCACTGGACGGCTCCAAGCCGACTGGCAAGTTGCTAGCGGATGTCGTGCAGTCGACGCCGTGATCGGCGGTGCACGAAACTCCGCGTCTGATGAACCGGCGGCGGCGGTATGCACAACAAAGGTGCTATGTGCACAATTCCGAAGCCTACTCTTCTCCCCACCCATCAAACTCAGCATACGGCGCTGCATGGGTGCGGGATGGGCAAGGCACTTCAAAGAAATGCTCCGCATGTCCCTTATGCTGGCAGGGTCGGCGATCGTGCTGCGGCGCCAGAGGACTGCGGCGACAAGAGCAATAATACTTGCGTTTTACTCTCCCGTCTGTTGTCCCTTCTTTAATTCGTCCCCATCTCATCTTTCTTTCTTAACGTTCATGTGCATATAGGCACTGAACACTCCGCCTTTTCCACCACGCCTTTCCATGTTCTCTCGTTTTTTGTGTATGCTCTATCACTGATATTGGTCTTGCCCTACACGACCTGGTCCTCTCTTTTAGACCAAGCTATGTGCACCTCTCTCTCGTTGTATCTTTCCCTCCCTCTCTCACTGGCCGTGCGGTCTCTCAGGAGTGTGACCGGGTCGTATAATGTGGCAGTGCGCGTGGTCGACATGCAGTTGGCTGCTTTTGCGCAGGATGGAAGTATTGGCATCGCAGATCAGTGCAGACGGAGAGGAGATGTGCGGCTCACACGAACACTGGTGCACCTTACTTTCATTGCGTGCCTCTTCCCCCTCCTGTGCGAGGTGGCCGAGCGCATGAGCCGGCACTGACCGTTCAACAGTTTTGGGTACTGAAAGCAAAACAAATATAAGCATACACGAAGTTATCCATCAATGCATTAGGTGATTGACGTGCCATTGATGAACAGTGTCACACGCCCTCTTTGGCGGCAGACACACGGTAGCGAATTGGCGCTGTAAGAGCCTTCGTCGTCGAGTTGACACGCCGCCTTTCCTCCCTCTCCTGCTCTGTTTGATGCGTCCCTTCCCTCGAGATATCATACACGTGCGCATCTATGCAATCCACGGCTTCGCGGATCTTCTTTTGTGTTCTCCTTTTCTCTCCCTGCTACCTCTTCCTGCCGCCAACTTGCTTGGCTGTCCGTCTTTGCCGGTGGTGGGGGTGGACGTGCCATGGCGGCACTGTGCTCGCCGTTTTTCTCTCTCCCACACTCGATGCTGTGTAGACACCGCCCATCTGGAGCTCAAGCCAAACGATCACTGACACCCACACACTCACACACACCACTACTCGGGCACAAACCCTTGCACTGCCTCCTGTTGCTCAATTTCTCCCCTAAAGTATGTCTCGCGCCGTTGACCATCTCGTGGCGGAGTACCTCGCTGAGGAGCACCCACGCGTAGCGAGGGCTTTGCGGAAGGACGCGCCATCGACGGCGCCACCGTTGCGCTCCCCCTTCGGCAAGAAGAGCCTGCAAGAAGTCGTGATGGCGTATCGTGTGCAGAAGACCACTCCTGCAGCAGTGGGCAACGGCGCCAGCTCCGAAGATGACGAGGCGCAACGCGCATCGCAAAAGACTGCGAAGACGTCGTCACCATCGCCGATCCCGAAGCCGACAGCAAGGAAGGTGCCGATCGCTGACAGTGACAGCGATGACGAGTCGGTGACGAGACCGGCGGCCAAGAAGACGCCGCCGAAGTACGCTCCGAAGAAGGCGGCCGTGTACAGCGACAGTTCCGACGAAGACGAGCCCGTGCCAAAGAACTCGAGTGCTAGTAAGATGCCTGCGCCTCGTGCAGAGGATGTGCCGGCGCAGAAGGCGGTGAGGACGGAGTCAGAAGGTGCGGCGCGACGCACGCCTCATCACCTCAACGAGGACGGCACCTTCCGTCGTTTCCAGCGCATCGACCCAGCCAAGGTGACGTTCGACGCCGATGCCTTGCGTGACAACCGCCCAGGTAGGGAGCACCTCGTGCTGCGCCAGAACCAGGAGATGATGCGCACCAAGGGCAAAGGCTTCAATAAGCTGAAGCAGAAGAACAAGGGAAAGTTCTACGGCGCTGGCGTCGACCTCAGCGTGCGCGCCTACCAGTTCCCTGATAGCGACGACGATTAGGTGATTGTGCAGACGTGGGCTTTGGTGCACGACGAAGACGCGGATGGGCAAGGAAAGAGCAGAGAGAGGAGAGGCTGGCGCGGTGTGATGCAGCTGCTTTACTTCGCGGCGTCGCTTAGGGTTGCTGCGGTGACGCTGCTCTGTCGCCGTGTATTCACAGCTTGGAAGTTTTTTAAGCGTCAGAGCGCGTGCGCACTTGCCTAGCTCTGGCTCTCTCCCTCTTGACCGTATTCGCCTGTGAAAGGGCGTCCTCGTCTTTTGCCCCCCCTCCCCCCATACGCTTAGACACGTGCACCTGTTGTTCAAGTGGAGCTCCTCCACACCTCTCCCCCTTTTTCCGCCGATTAACACTTCCCCGACGCTGGTAAGCATCCCTGTGTGTGAGACAAAACAAAAAGAAACCTTGATGGAGTGGCGTTGCTGCAAGGCAGGGTCGTGGCGGCACAGCGCGTGCGCTCGCATCTGTGTATGTGTCTCGATACTGAATATGCCTGCGTGGGTGGGCGTATTTATTACTTGCCTTTTTGGCGGTCAGAGGCGGCGGGGGGCATGATTGTCTACTTGCCTCCTTGATGCTCTCCTGGTATACTGCGGGCTTGCTCACCAGACATCGTTTTTGTCTAGCGTGCGTCTGCCGGCTTGCAGCTGCCATGCTGATGTGCCACGGACACACCCAGCCACGATGCATGCTGTGTGCGGGGACCAACGGCTGCTGCGCTTGCTTTCTCGTCCTTTTTTACCTGTCATCGCCTTTGCTTGCTGAACGGCCTCGCCTCCGCTCTCTCTCTCTCGCTGTTTGCCTCCATGATGTGTCGTTCACTGCCTTTACACGCGCACATGCGCTCACGTGCACGTCCTACCCCTCTTTCTTCACCTCACTCATTGCAACCGCTGCCCAATCTGACCCGTGCGGGTTACGGTGGCCGCGGCAACCAAGCAGTCGCTCTTTCTTTCCTCCCTTCCACGCGCATCGGGCCGACGACGTGGTCGTGTGATCCGTCATCGGCAGCGACCCACGCGTACGCGCGTGCAAACGAAAATCGAGTCTGAAGATGGAGGGATCCAGGACGAGTGACGGCACGGCGCTGGCGACAGCGCCACCCTTGCTGCTGCCCAGCAGCGCTCCGCAAGGTGTGCAGGTACGGAGGACTGCGGCGCTCAGAGGTCACAAAGATCGCGTCTGGTGCGTGCGCTGGTGCCCCACGGCCCCTGTGCTCGCCTCGTGCTCCGGTGACACCACTGTCAAGTTTTGGGGTCGCAGTCGGTCCGCGGAGAACGGCTGTGAGGCGTGGACGTGCCTCGGCACCTTGGAAGGGGAGCATAGTCGCACCATTCGTCACATCAGCTGGAGTCCCAGCGGTGAATACATTTCGTGTGCCTCGTTCGACCACACAGCTACTGTGTGGCGGCGCAACGGCGGCGACGACGGGTACGGCTTCGAGATCGAGGGCGTTCTGGACGGGCACGAGAGTGAAGTGAAGTGTGTCGAGTGGGCGACCGACAGCATGCTCGTCACGAGCGCGCGCGATCGTACAGCGTGGATTTGGGAGCGCGTGGATGAAGGCGAATACGAATGCGGCGGTGTCTTGACGGGGCACGCACAGGACGTTAAGCACTGCCAGTTTGTGCTGCCACACAACGATGGCGACGTTCCGCTAGTCGTGACGTGCGGGTACGATGATACAATCAAGGTGTGGTCCGAGGGGCACCACCACGATGACTGGCAGTGTGTGCAGACGATGGCGGCGCACGAGGCCACCGTCTGGGCCACAGCCCTCCAGAAACTCGAGGTGCCGATGGAGCTGGTCAGGGCGTCTCACGCCAGTCATGCGCCTCTGCCCCAGCCTTTGCTCTGCAGCTGCTCAGACGATCTGTCCATCATCTTCTGGAAGCGCGACGCCGAGGGCAGGTTCGTGGAAGCCGCCCGCATCTCTGGCTTTGCAGAGCGCTCTTTGTTCGACGTGGACTGGGCACCGCACAACGCACCAGTGGTGGCCTGCGCCAGCGGTGACAACAGCTTCTCGCTTCTGGGTGTCTACGAGGATGAAACGGGCGTGCACACCTGCACTCTGGCGCGCGTCGCGGATGCGCACTTGGCGGATGTCAACAGCGTCAGCTTCGCTTCTCAAGGGACCCTCACAGCGTGCAACGCGGAGGGCGAAAAGACAGGCATACTGCTGGCCACTGCTGGCGATGACAACGTGATCCACCTGTGGACCGTGTCCGCGGAGACGGAGTGAGTAACCCAACGCTGAAAAGCGAAAGACGTAAGGACAAGAAGTGATTTGTAAAAGGGAGAGGGTCGTGGAAAAACGAAAAAGAGTTGTATGTCGTGCGTAGGGGCCCGCGTGTTGCTGCCACTTTGCATCTTCCCACCTTCTTCCCTGTGCCTCCGGCTGCCGCAGCATCTCCGCCATGTGGTGTGCGGTTAAAGCACAAGTTGCGGGTGTCGCTCTGGCGTGCACCGTGAAGCACTCCTCCTCTCTCTTCCCACACGGTTCTCTTTCTCTGTCTTTCTGCGCTGTACCCATCGCACACATCGCCACCATCACCCGTGACAGTCGCCCGTTTCGCTTCGTTTAGTTTCCACTGCTTCATACAAGAGACAAAAATCAACGCCTCGCCTTTGCCCTCTCCCTCGCCCTCGCTCCCCCTCCTCCCACACACACACACACACACAACCACCCGCCACAGCGCCTTTTCTTTTCTGCGCCCCTCTCTCTTTTTGAGGTTTCCCTTCAATCGCACATCCTCGGCGTCCGCGTCTGTTGGCCTATCGCCGTCCTGTGTATCAGCTGTGGTGCTCTTCGCCGACCCCTGACCCAACGCCTCTTTTTCCTGTATCCTCCTCGCGCTCATTCCTCTACAAACCATTGTTGCTTGCCCCCTCCCCCTCCAGGGGCCGCACTCTTCCACCGTGCTACCGCTGCACACGCACATACAAGCACGTACAAGGAACCAGCGTTTCAGCCTTACTATCATCGCCGCGTCCATCACCGTGCCTCGCGATCTCTTCCCATATATAGTCGTCCTCTATAGTTTCATAGACACCGCCTGCTTTCTATTATTATTGTTTTAGCTTCTACCATCCCCTCTCTCCTTGTCCTTTCTGGCGTCTCTCTCTCCACTCTCTGCCGATCTGCTCACTGTGTTGTGCCTCCTCCGCCGTCTGTCCATCTCTCCGTATCGCTTCTCTGCTTCGGCGTCAAGCCCGACCTTCCACGCACAGAAAACGCACACCGCCACAGACAGAGATACCCACGCGCATCCTTCCAGCCGCACCCCCCCCCCCCAGTAACTCTCCCTCCTATAGATATCCGTAGCAGGACACCCTCTTGTCTCTCTATCCGTTTCTATCCGACTCCGCTGCAATCGTACCCGTCTGCACGGAGAGGTAGGCCGGAAAGCATAGTTGCTCCCTTCAATACGCACACAAATAGAGGTTGCTAGCTTACTGACACTGCTTGTTTTCTTCCTCCAGCGAGCGCAGCTGTGTGCCGCAGCGCCATCTAGCGCATCACTCCCCCCTCCCCCTTCCCCTACACACGGGCGCCCACACGCAAGCGCATTGATCGAAAATGTTCTGCGGATCTCCGCTTACGGACTGCACGCGCGACACCATTCAGGCCATGAACCAGATGCATGAACTTTCGCACGGCGTCTCGGCGATGAAGTCCTCCAAGACAAAGCGGCACAACCCGTACGCCAGCAAGGTGCTGGCCCCGGAAGACTCCGTCGAGTTCAACAGCATGCTCAACTCCCCACTTTCCGCTCGCCAGTCCCCGCTGAACTGGGAGGCCCGGGCATTTGACCCGACGTTTATGTACAGCAACGTCAGCACGCCGTACCTGACACAGTCTCTCGCCAGCATGTCAATGGACCTACAGGTGCGGCGGCCGCTCTTCGGCGACAGCCCGGCTGTTCTCACGGGCAAGTCCCCTTCGGATGCCTCCACGGATCTTGGCGCCGGTCGCGCTCCGGTCGTCGTCGCGCCGGTGATGCGATCTTCGGTGACGGCACCGCCGAAAAAGGCACTGGGAAAGGTGTACGTTGGTGGCCGCCCCGTTGTGGTGCCGCGGCACGACAACGAGGTGACGGTGCAGCTGCGCCACAGCGAGGCCACCTTTGTTATTCCCGACATCTACAGTCTTATGGCGTTGGAGGAGGAGACGCGGGACGTGGTGGGGCTGCCGGTTATCGTCGAGGGCGACCGAGGCGAGGACTTCGGCGTGATTAGCGGCATGGCCAAGATGGAGGCCGCGACGGTAACAGCCGCGCCGTCACCCACGACAGAAGAGGAAACGGCGGCAAAGGGGTCACCAAACTGCGCTGCGAAGCCGCTACTGAAGGTGCTGCGTGTCGCCTCCGCGCTCGAGGTGCAGAATAGTGAGGCACTGCCGCAACGTGAGGCTGAGGCACTCGAGTACTGCCAGACCTGCCTGCAGGAGGTGCAGCTGTCGGTACCCATCACCATCGAGGGTGTCGTCTTCCAGTTCGACCGCAAGAAGCTCACCGTCCGCTACACAAGTGACGCCTACGTGGACTTCAATGATCTGACCCGCATGCTGCACAAGAAGTACAACTGCCGCATCTGGATGGACCAGCTGAACCGCGACACCGTCAACGGCGCCGAGAAGCGCGGCCGCCGCGGCGAGCACGGTGGAAAGAAGAGCAACCCGCACAACAGGGGAGCAGCGAAGCGCCGTGAGCAGCAGTGAGCCAAGAGTTGATGCGGAGAAAAAGGGGGAGGACTGAGGGGAGGGGGAGTGAGGCAGCGGTAGCGCACATGTAAAGCAGCGCAGTACATGCTGGCGCGACGACGCCTGAGTCTCTCCGTCTCCGCATGCCCTACGTGCGGCGTTTTGACGTGCTTGTCTCTTCGTGAATTCCCCCTCCTCCCCCACCGTACCGCCTCTGACGCCGGCGTCGCACATATCGTGCTTCATGTGTCTGTACGATCCGTTGAAGGCAATCAACGTTGACCACCACGACTCCCCACCCCTCACCGCTATCGTTATTTTAGCCAGCCGCATGCGTGTCAATGGCGCTCTGCGTGCTTCGTTTGCTCGGGGTCACCTTTCGCCGCCCTTCTTTTTCTGTATGCTCTCACTCCCCCGCCCCCTCCTTCCCTCCTTCTCGTCTTCCGTCTCTATACGCCATGGATGATTTCCTTCGCCCGTTCTCCGTTCTCCTTCGGTTCTTCTTACTTTTTTTGTTGTTTTGGCTTCCTTCTCTTGCTGCATACGCGGAGTGTTCCTTCTTTGTTGTTAATTTGGCGCATGCTCTCTTCCTACCTTCGACAGTCGATCTGTTTCCCTCTTCCTCTCTCGCCCTCTTCGTGTGTCTTCGCCGCACTCATTTTCGACCCTCCCCCTCCTTGTAGATGAGCGTAAAATGTTTACTCGCCTGCGCTCGTGTCGGTGTATGCATGCCGCTGTCGATGACGGTAGTTTCTGTTGTCAGATCGCCCTCTCCTTGTCTCTCTGCGCGTAGAGAGGCAACAAGATGGGGCAGCACATACACAAAAAAAAACGTATATTGGTATGTTCTCTTTTTCCTTTTCCATATTGGTCTTGTTTTTTTTTTTATTTGCTGGGCTCTTGTTGTGTGCGTGTGCGTGTCTGCGCACGCGTCTCCTCTCTTTACGGTTTCCACCCGCTCTCTGCTTTGATTTCGTTTTTCTTTTTTTTTGCCCCTTCCCCCCTCCCCGTTCGCCGTCCTCCTCCGTTGTGTTGCCCTTTTATGGGAATACACACAAGTACTCACGCCACGACGCCTCGCTCCTTTTTGTGTTTGCTGCACGCCTGTGCGTCTCTCTGTTAGCGTTGTGGAGTGTGGAGTGATCGGGAGGGAGGGGATGAGCAGCTGTACACATATCCGTGCAAGCCGCTCGCCCACCAAACTTCATCTAGGTGTGTGTGTGTGTGTGTGTGTGTCTTACTCCAAACACCTCACACTGCATACTTGCGCACACACCTCTTTTCGTCTACTTTATTCGTGCTGCTTTTTTGTTTTGTTTTGCTCTCTCTGTGCGTTTTCCTGTCCTTTGCCTTTCTTCCTCCTTGTGTGTACTCGTGGCTGTATGAACACCTTCGATGCTGTAGGTGGCTGTGCGTGGTCCCTGTGTGCGCGCCTTTCATAGATCTGTGCCTTTCTGCCTTCCCCCTGTACTGCCGCTCACCATCGTCCCTCCTCTTTTTTTTATCTTCGTGTGCGACTGCCTTACCCCAACTCCCTCTTATTCTGTAGTGCTTGCGTCTCGCCCTCTGTATAACCTCCTTACAGTTTGGCCGGAGTATCGCACCAACTCTCTTGTCCTCGATGCCGCAGTTTGTATGATATTTAGTTCTTGGGCCCACTTTTAGCGCCAGCCGCGTCGTGCAACGTCAGAGGCAACTGCTACTGGCAACGCTGCCGAGGATTCTCCATCCGCTGCTGACGTGAAGGTCCGCTCCACGCCCCCCTTCCCCCGCCGCACACATACACACACACACACGAGGACAAGCGCTCAAACATAGTCACGCTTCCGCTTCTTGCTCTTTTTGTTGTGTGCCTCTCTTCCCCTTAGAGACGCACACACACACACACCCTCCATTCATAGAATATTGTCGATGGCGCTTCGTGCGCCACCCCTGCTCTACCTTTTCTTGCCCCCCCCCCTCATCCCCCTCTCCCGAGCTCAACTCCCCTATGCACTTTTTTTATTTTAGTGGGTGGGGAATTTTGCCCTCCTTGCATTGTCCTCCTAGTGGTCATGAATCAGCACAGACGCGTACTGCGCGGCTCCACCTTTTCGAACTGTCTTCCTCTCTCTCTGCGTTGACACCCCCGTCAAGGCATTTTTTCTGTTTTTCCTCTTGTTATGCTTTCCGTCTTCACTCTTCATACTCTCTCTCTCTCTCACACACACACACTCACTCAATGGCCGCGTTTGCGTGCGTTTGCTTTCGACTTTTCATTGTTTTTGTATTGGCTCTGCTTCTCTCTCCCACTCTGAGTGTTGGAGTACGCGTGTGTACGCCTGTGTGTGTGTGTGTGTGTGTTGGACCCCCGCCGCTGCTCAGCGCTAAGGCACTTCTCGGCGATAGTGAGACGCACACAGAAAGGCACACACACACACACGTACACGTACACCTTTGCACGAGAGAGAAGAGGGCTGAACCTGCACTCGCATGCTATTCACGCTTTTTTTTTCATGCTTCACTTCTTGCGGAACAAAATGGTAGCGCTTCCATTGGATGCACAGGTGTATGATACAGGTAACTGCACAAACACACACGCATATATATATATATGTATACTGTCACTCGTACATGCCAATACAGGAGGGAGGACAGCTTGCCACTCAGACAGGTGTCGCCCTTCTTTCCAACACACACACACACACACACACACACGTACAGACGCGGGGGCACTTCAGATTCACCGTTACCGCTGGGCAGACGTGGTTGACGATGCCTAAACGTGACTGCGTCATGTAAAGTATGCTTTGTCTCTAGGGATCTCGCTTATACACGCCGAGAGCTATAATGGCTAGCATGCAGGCTAAACGAACGTAATACATGCCTGAAGCAAAACGGCTGCCGTGCGTGCGCTTGTGCTTGTCCTCATTTTTTCTCCGCTCACGACCACTTGCTTTTCCTCTTTTCCCTACCGGACAGAAATTTGCGCTTCGGCCTTGTACGCCTACTGCTCTTGTTTTGTGTGCGTGTGTATTGGTCTACGTGCGTGCGCGTGTGTGTGCGCGCTCCAAGCCCCTTGACCGAGGCGCGATGAGGTGCAGCGCACGACTCTGCCCAGCGTCTGCCGCACCCAGCCACCTCGCTCTTCCCTCCTCTACATCTTCCCTTTACCTCCCCTTGTGATGCGAAGGTCGAACTGAGCAGGCAAGCGCGGGTGGGACAGAACCACCACAGCGGAAAATGCGTCGAAGAGCGACCGAAAGATGCATAAAAGTACAAAATGAGCGTCATTCCTCCTTCGTTTCCGTCCTTTTCGGCAGACATTTTCGTGCCCGCGCCCTGTTCGAACAGTTGTGCAGGAGGAAAGACATACGCATGCACGCATGCAGGCAGGCACACGATCTCTCCTTGTGCACCACAGCGCTTGCGCGTGTGCATGTGAGAGGTCTTGTTCTCTGCGCCGCGTGCCGTGCGTTAAAAGAAGCACATCTGCTCTCCCTCGGTATTCTCTGCCTCTTCTCACTCTTTCCATCTCTCTCATTCCCGTCAACTTTCCCGCCGCTGGGCATTTCTCTCGTCACCGGGCTCCCTCTCTCTAAGCATTCTTACGTTGGTCTTTCTTTCGGCGTGTCTCCCTCTGACTCGTTGGGCTTGAATGTGTCCATCTCCCCCGTCCCCCCCCGCCATTTCCCCCATCCCCCCTTGTTTCTTGCTTCGCTTCTCTTTGGTCTTTGAATGGTCTCCTCTCTCACGCTTCTTTTCTTCTCCGTCCTTTTAACGTTTCTCTCTGTTTGTGTTGTCACGGTGGCAGTGCGTACGTGTGCGTGCCGCGCGCGAGCGGACTCACTCCTCTCTCTCTGTGGGAACTGTGGGTCTAGCGCTGCGTGCCGACGCTTATTCTTCTCTTCCGCCTTGCTTTTCTGCCAAGCTCGCCAGAGACAGCTCCTCTTTACCAAGAACGCACTCGCAGGCACAATCACTCCGCAAGCGATGCAGACGCCCGCACCCCGCGCAGATGCACGCGCCCATGATAGCGGAATCGAGGGCGACTGCTTAGAGCGCGTGCTCTCTTTGTTGAATCTCGGCTAATCATCCATGTCTTTTTTCCATTGTTTCCCCCCTGCTCTCTCTCTCTGCGTTACCGCACTCTTTCTTCTCTGCCTGCTTACCGCCTTGCTGCGCCGCAGATGATGTGGAGGAGTAACTCTGCAACGCCAAACGAAAAAAGAACGGATAACAAGAAGATATCGACCTTGACAATCCCCTCCCTCCTTTCCGGGTCTCTTGCTTTCTTTTAATGAGAATCCACCGCGTGCTCTCCGTCTGTCTGCGTGTGCGACGACCCACCACATTGATCGCCTGATGATGTATTATATTGTGCCTTTTTTTCCATCTTAGAGCTGTTCCGTTTTTGTTGTTTTCGGTGGTGAGATGCCCACGTTTTGTTGCTTGTCTCTCTTGTTGGCGGTGTTTTGTTGTTGTGGCACCCTCCTCCCGTTCTTTTCATGTGCGCTGCTGCCTTCTCCTTTGCTTTCTCTCTCACCGGGTGTTTACATGTGCTCCGTGCGTGTAGGTGCGTGGGGATGTCACCCCTTCCCCTGTATCTCCTCCGCCTCCTCCTTGTCTGTTTATGCCGCCGTTTGGACCACTATTTCTCGTTTCGCTTGCCACGCTTCTTCGCTTGTCTTTCTTCCTTTTTTGCGCTTTTTCATCGCTCCTACATGCGCGTTGAAGAACAACGCGCAGGGCCCACAATCACGTAAGCAGACCCACACGCCCCGAGTGATGTGGACGCGTTTATGCCCGTATGTGTGCGCGTGTATGCTTCAGCTGCCTGCTAGTACAGGCAGGCTAGCAACAGATAAAAAGTAGACTAAGTATAAACTGCCGCATCTGTGTGCAGTATGCACTGAGACCGCGTAGCGCTGACGCGACTCTTTCTGTCAAACGGAGTGCGTGTTCGTGACGCTGAGAAGGTGCACAACGTACGCGTGAGCGTGGGCTATTCGGTCGCGGGCCCTCGAGGAGGACAGGGCCTGCGCACAAGGCTTTTCCACCGCCAGCGGCTCATCTGTTTTGTCTGCCTGCGCATGTCTTCGCCTGTGGAGGAAAGCGGTATGGCACCAGCACACACGCATGCAGCAGGCGTGCACTCAAGCGATCACTGGGCACCTTCTGTCTTCGAATGTGCGTGCTGAAAGGATGCGCAACTGTGCCGCTATCATCACTCCTGTGTCGCACTCACTGCCTCATCCCCCCCTTCCCTCCCCCAACTCTCTTACGGCTCTCACGCTTGCGCTCACACAAGTGTGCATCGACTGCGTTTATTGACCGCGCACACATCCTCTTCAGCGTCTTTCTCGCTGCCTCCCTCTGCCTGTAGCATCTTCATACATCTCTTCGTTTTTCATTCTCACGTGCGCGCGCGTGCAAGAAAACGTCTGCCTGCGTGTGTGCGTCGCTGCCCCCGCAGCTCTTTCCCTGTCTCTTTCTCTCTCGCTGTGCCCACGTTGCCTCGGTCCGACCGCCAACACCCCGCGTTTTCGCCGTGTTCTTTTCCCTTGCTTCGCGCTCCACTCTTCCGCTGTATATATTTATATATACACACACTCAGCGCCGTCGCTGCTTGTGGCTGCCGCCACCGTCCTCTTGCTGTTTGAAGACCCGCCTACCCGGTCTCAAGCGGGGCGGTGGAAGGGCGTGAGCAGCCGAAGTCCTTTACGTCGTCTTTGTGTTTTGCCGCTCAGCAAGCAGAGCGCGCATCGGCGGCACGCCCCTCCGACTCGCTTTTTCTGTCTCTAAGAGCTCGCCACCACAATCTAGCTCGCAAGCACACCCCTTCGTGGCAGACGTAACGATGCCTCGCGAGACGCACGTATTGCGCTTCAAGGTGCTCACAGTGGAGTGTGCGGCCTTGCCAAATGGCCAGCAGTACACCGTCATGTACCACCGCGGCAACACCAACCGCTCCACCCCGTGCTACACCGCACAGGGTGGCGTGATCAACTTCGCCAGTATGCCGGAGGGCGCAGCCGTGGTGCATTTCAAGGCAGGCCACGGCGGCGGCCGTTTCGCTCCAAAGTACATTCGTTTCATGATAGAGGAGTACACGCGCGGCATGCCGCGCCGGCTGGTGGGGGAGACGGAAGCGGATTGCACACAGGTGTTAAAGGATTACGGAGCGTCCGGCTCAGGCATCCTCACCGTTGTCTTCCGCCTCTATGGCACCACCGCCAAGATGAGGATTGCGGTGCTCGTGTACCCAGAGCATGCCCCTCCTCTCTCCTTCGACGGGTTGATCGACCCGAGCGAGGTGGCTGCGCCGCTGCCGCCGCAGGCGTTGAAGGTGATGAACCGTGGGGAAGCCATGATGATACTGATGGGGCTAGAGACGTTGCTCGAGCGGCGGCGCACGATGAAGGCGGAGGGGCAGAGCTTGCCGCAGTCTCGCGAGGAGAAGAAGCTGGCGGAGCTCGAGAAGCGCCGCAAGGCCCTTGTGGGCTCCGAGGGTTTGGCGACTGAGGTCATCAAAACCCGGTGCGAGGAAGTGGTGGCTGTGCAGTACACCGCGCTCGCCCGGAAGCACCGCAACAACTTCATTGGCCAGACCGCCGCCTACCTCCGCGAGATGGCCATGCGCGCTGGCGAGGACTTCATCGATGACGACGGCAACAGCAGCGGCAACACGGTGATGGAGCAGCTAAACCGAGTGAACCGAAGCATCGAAGAGGTGGAGATGCAGGTGAAGAAACTAGAAGAGGAGCAGACGGCGCTCGGTCGCATTCAGCATAAGGTGGACGTGATGGCGGAGCTGAGCGCGAACCTCGACAAGGTGGCTGCGCTTCAGCAGAAGATGCAGGTGCTGAAGGAGTCCCGCACAGCGCTGACGGAGGCTATGAAGAAGCAGGCCGCCAGGAAGAACACCCCACTCGCCCGCGAGGTGGCTGCCATCAACGCTCGCATTGCCGCGCTGAATGCGGAGCAGCAGCAGATGGCGCCAAGGATCCAGCACATGGTGACAGTGGCGGCTTCGCACGTGGTGAAGTGGGCTCGCAGCAAGAACCCGCCGGAGTTGGATATCAAGAGCCGAATAGATACCTCGCGAGAAACTGGTGGCAACGGCCGCAACGCCGTCGACGACCTCTTCAGCGACGACGACAAGCCGAAGAGGTCGAAGGAGCAGCCCGTGATGGACGACGTGCAGCGAAAGCAGGTTGTGGAGGCGCTCAAAGGGCTCAAGACCCCCACCGCACCCGTCCCTACCCGCTCGCCCACCTCGCCCACCTCGGCGTCCTCCAGCTCTGGCCACCGCACCCCGCGTGACCTCTTCGCTGACGCGGGCCTGCCTACTATGGGCGACTTCAGCAACACCAAGAAGGAAGAGGAGGCGGCAACGAAGAGGAAGGACGACACCTCCATAAAGCCCGTCCACGAGGACCCGCTGAAGCCCTCTGGTCTCGGCGTAGACATGTTTTCAGCGAAGCCGGCGCCGGCTGCCGCCTCTAACGTACCAGCGGGCTTGCCCTCGATGAACGATTTCATGCGGTCGTCTGCCTCGTCGAGGCAGCAGGACGCGCAGCCTACGTTTGACTTCGGCAGCATCCTGCAGGCAAGCTCGGTCTCCCCGCAGATGGGCGGCGGCTTTGTGCTGGAGCCGCAACAGTCCGAGGCAGCGGCTTCGAGCTTCGCCGCCGCGGCACCTTCTGCCGTCAGGGACGCCTACAACAAGAGAGATGACCCGTACTATGACGAGATGGATGACTTCACGGTGCCACCGGACGCCGCCGACAACAAAAACTACGGCGCTGTAGAGATCACCGGCGGCATTTTTGGCTTTCAGGATGATACGAACTCGCCAGCCTACGTGGCGTCGCGTCCGACTTTCGACTTTGGCCCAAGCGGCGGTGGCGATGATGGGCCGAGCGGGGTCGGGGTCACGGCGCCGCCAGCGGAGACCTTCTCGTTTGGCGGTGGGACCGCGGATGAGCCGTCAACCAACAATCGCCGAAACAGCTCCGACGACCCGTACACCGGCATCACAAACCTGCCAACCTACAACTTTAGCAGCTGAGGTGGGAATGCGGCGAGGGGGGCGGGGGCTGTTGTCGTCATGGCGGCGTGCGTTCGGTTTTGGGAGGGGGATAGCGGGCGGGGGACGGTGGGCCGCTGCCTGTATCCATCCGTCCCTCCTGCCCTCTTCCCGTGGCGGGCGTCTGGTATGACGTGCACGTCTATCGTGGCTTCTCTTTGTTCTTGTGATTGGTCGACTTTTTCGGCTGTGGCCTGCGGTCGCTCTCGCGTGTCTCGGTTTCTTCGTCTGCGTGTTCTCGACTTGGTTTCTCTGTGTGCGTGTGCCGAGTGGTAGTCCCAGTCGTCGTATGGCATCATCACCTCCACCGCCGGCACACAGACCTCCTCTAGCGACATCTTTCTCCTTTCCTAATACAACCCTCAACGTACGTCTAGGACACGCAGCATATGCCGTGAGAGCACCTCCCTATAGACTGGCGGTCGCACAATCAGGCACACGCGCTTCGTCTTGTCCCCATTCATGCGTTTTTTTTTTGTGTGAAACTACGCGACTCACGTTATGGTCCCTTGTAGGACGTGGCAGGTGGCACGGGTAGTCACGCGTGTTGGATTGATCGACGGTGCCCCGTCAACCTCTTGAGTCTGTGCATACGTGTGTGTGTATGTGCGTGCTCGCTAGGATGGGCCTGCAAGGAGACGCGCTGCTGCAGTGTTCATTATGAAGAGGTGGCGAGCAAGTCGGTAAGCCGCTGCTTTTGGTCGTTGCGTTGCCTCCTTTTTTGGTTTGTTTTACCATCCTATCCTTTCACCTCACCCTGAGGATGGTGATGGGAGGGGGGACTATATTACGCTACTGTGTTGAAGCATGTATGTATGTGTGTGTGTGCATGTTGCCTTGCTGCCTGGATCATTGCTGATGGCTTTTCTCCCCCTTTTTTTCGGTTGGGCTCATGGTACATTTTCGTTTTATTGTGCATTTTTTTTTCGTTTCGGATACTCTCCTCGTGTTCGTTCCCGTTGTTCTGCTTGCGCATCACGGTGCGGGTGTGTGCGTGGGCAGCGGATGGACTCGTGATTCTGTTAGCTCGATCAAGCGGGTGTGCGAGTCATGTGCGATTTGTGCCCGCTGGGATGGACTGCGGGAAAGGAGCGCGAAAACGAAGCGCGCAGAGGAGCAGTAGCATGCCCCAAAAGAGTATGTAACGCTAGGAACGTGGCTCGTCCACCAACGAGCCCCCCTGCCGCCCTCCCTCCTTTCTAGAGAGGTACGCGTTCATCACTGTCGCCTACGTCGCTTCCAACGCCAGTATGCGCTCGAGGGTGCGAAGAGGAAAAGAATCGAGTAAGCGGCTTCGGCGTTGGGCAATGCAACTTGTGCAAGTCACTCTCTTCCCGTGATTGCGTTTCTGTGACTGCATCTGCAGTGAGACCCGCACGCCATCGAGCAAGCGGTGCTCTTCTTCCTCTCTTCATCTTGCGTCTTGTCTGTTCTCTCGCAGCCTTTGTCTTTTGGCTCTTGTCGGGCGATCATACGTACTTGGGCTCCGATCCTCCCCTCTGTTGGTGCTTGTGTCTTCCCTGCTTTTTGGTGTGTGCGTGCGTGTGTGCGTTTGAGAGGGAAGGGGGGCATTGCGCCGTCCACCATGCCGGCTTCTGTGTCTTCGCCGCTGCGTCCCTCTCACTCCCACGCGCGCGTTGTACAACGACGGTGAGGCAAGGAGGACTTTGGTCACGCCATCAGCCCAGATCTCTCTTAAGCTGCTTTCGTTTTGTGCATATTTCTCACAAGGAGGCAAAAAAAAACAAGTTGCACTGACACGTGTGTGCCGACATACACGGGCAGGCACGGGCACAGGATGCGCACACGTGCTCAGCGATGCCTTCATGCCGCTCTGCAAAGTCCCTGGCCTGCATCCACGCGCGCCGCGCGTGGAACGCAACGCCGCGGCTTTTTGGGCACACTCATCGCCGATGACTCCGCGGTCTCGGGGATAACAACGTCCAACGTGTTGCCACAGGGCTCGTCTGCCACGGATGACCCCGCGCTGAGTGAGGCGGACTCCTCGTACACGCACCCCCTCGAGGTGAGCGGCACATCCTTCAAGCTGTACGGAGAGTCCACCACATACGCCAAGGAGGACGCTGGCCACATCTTCGCCTCCGCCAAAGTGCTCAGCTACAACCCCGCCATCCTCTTCAACGACCTGCAACTACAAGAAGGGCACCAGGGGCTGCTCAACCCCACCGGCGGCCTCGGCGCTGGCCGATCAGGGGATTCACCGCTGGCAGCCAATGACCCGGAGATGGCAACGCGAGCGGCCGAGGAGGAAGAGAGCGACGCCGTCATGCGCTCTGGACGCAACAAGCAAGGCGCCGCGGGTGCGGCAGCGATGGCTGCGGCGATGCTCGACTCGCGCCGCGCGGCTGAAGGCATAGCCATGGTACCAGGCCACCCGCTTCCGGTCGTCTTCCCACGATCCGACGGGCTGTCGCCGGCTCCGCGCGTCAAGAAGCTCGGCTTCGGAGGTTTGAACGAGACACACGCTGGAAAGCAGGCACGCCAGACGAGGCAGAGCAACGAAGAGGATGTTGATGCGATCATGTGCGGTGAGGTCATGGAGAGCGAGAGGCGCGTCGAGTCGCACAGCCTGCAGCACAGCATCACATGGCGGGTCCAGGTGCTTGATGAGCACTGCAAGCCCATTCCCATAAAGCACTTTCAGCATTTCCGCGAGGCGATGGATGTGCTGCCGGCGCGTGTAATGCAGGGGCTGAGTGAATCGGGGCTCACGCGCCCGACGCTCTTCCAGTCGGCCGCCATTCCGCAGCTGATGCGCGGGCGCGATGTCGTCGGCATCGCTCCCGATGGCAGCGGAACGACAGTCGCTTACGCCGTGCTTTCCATGGCCGTGCTCGTGAAGGCCAAGGCCGCCGAGGAGCAGAAGCGGCTGGCAAAGGTGGTGGAGGAGGGCACCAGCTCGGCGCCACTGCCGCCAGAGCTGTCTGAGGCGCCGTCATCATCGTCCGGCGACGTCGTGGCGCGCCCGATTGTGGTTGTCCTGTGCACCAACCGCCAAACGGTGCTGCGGACGGCCGCGATGTACAGCAGCCTCTCTGCAGAAGACGTTCGACTCGTTGCAGCGTATCAGTCGGTGGACGGTGACGATGAAGAAGGCCAGCGGAGCGTCATTCGACGGAAGAAGGGCTGCGACGTAATTGTGGCCACACCAGCTCGCTTGACGGCGCTGGTGCGCGAGGGCCATGTCACTCTGAGTCGCGTGCACGTACTGGTGGTGGACAGGGCGAACCATCTCTTGGCGGCGGACCCCAGCCGGAATGGCCGCACAGCGTTGCCGCATGTCGAGGACATAATGCACGCTGTGAAGGTGAACGGCGTTGCGCATCAGTTTTCTCTGTGGTGCACAGAGCTGGAGCCGTCCATCGAGTCCCTCGTGCGCAAGTACATGTCACCGCTGACGGTGACGGTGATGGCGACGCGCGAGGAGCACACAAACGTGAATGTGCGCCAGATCCTGTACCCACTGCCAAGCCGCGATGACCGTATCAAAGCCATCCAGCAGCTGTACGACCAGGGCACCATCTTGAAGCGCGACCAGGTGTTGGTGTACTGCGCCTATCGAGAGACCGCAGAGGAGGTGAGGAGGGAGCTGATCAAGGCGCTGTCTGCCCCGTCATCTATGGTTCAGTGTGTGCACAGCGGCCTGTGCTCTCGCAAGCGCAACGAACTCCTCAAGGCCTTCCAGCACGGCGACATACGCATTTTGGTTGTCACGGACGTGGCGACGAAGCGACTCGATGCCGAGGAGCTGGGGCACGTGATCCACTACGACCTGCCTGCCTTCACCGAGGTGTACATGCAGCGCGTTAGCCAGGTGGACCGCTCCGGCCGGCAAGGGACGTCGCACACCTTCCTCACCCCAGGCGACACCCGCGTGCCGCCAATTGCCAGATTTGTGGAGAAGCAGACGGACCACGCCCTCAACGATGAAATTCGCAAGATGATCGCTGACATTGAGGCCGCGGACAGCGAGGACAGCTGGGTCATCCCGGTGCTGCGCATGCATGGCCACGCCTTGTCGAACACGAAATGGCGGGTGCGCGGACGGCGGGAGATACGGCAGCAGGTGGAGACTCTCTCTGGTCTGGTATCGGAGTCGGACCAGAAGCCTGTGGGCTAGGCACAGAAGGTGGCCGACGGGACAACATCCCTGCTGATAATGACGTGTCGGCGCAAACCTACCACACGTGACTTGGGGGCGAAAGAGGTACACGCGGAGTGCTTTGGCCCCTCCCCCTCCCTCCTCGTCCTCTTCTGCTCGAGAAAAACGAGCGCGGCACAGGGCTGCAGAACTAGCGAGGGATGAAAAGCAGAGGAGGTATCCGCTCTGCAGCGATGGAGGTGGAAGGGGTCGACACCGGGGCACCACTGCTGCTGCTGCCGCGACTGCGGCAATCCGGTTGGCGCTCTGCTCTTCCCCTTACTTTGCAGCTCGTTTTGGAGTGCTCTGTCGGTATGCGTTGTGCCCCATCGTTATCTTACTGCTTCACGGATGTGATTTCTCGGATTTCTTGTCATCGTAGAAAGCCGTGTGCTTTTATGATCACTGCATGCAGGAGAGCCTACGCACACCGGCCACTTGAAAGGGGGAGGGGGCGGCGAGAGGCGACGGCATGATAGCGTCTCTGCAGGATGAAGAGCCGCACTGTCTCACACTAGTTTTGATGTGTTATCCGCGTACCCACACCGGGCCTATTCGTCCCGGCCATTTTCTGTGCGGTTAACGGGATGGTGCGCGCATGTGCGCCGTGGCGTCTTTTCACCTCCAGTAAGGCTTTTCTCTGCTGCTTGCTCACGCTGCTTCCGCCGACACACCCGCGCACTGCATCGTCACTGCGTTCTCATCTCTCCTCCTCTCTACTACCCGCCCGCTTGCTTCTCTATGGTCCACGTGCGTTGCAGGTGTATGTGTCTGCTCCCGCATCGCCACATCGCACATCACCGCCGCAGGAACGAAAGCGGGAAGACCAGAAAAAAACGAAAAAGAACGGACCCAAACATACTTGAATCAAAAAAGGAAATAACGTGCATTGCGTCTCATTCTATTCCCTCACCGCCGCGAATCGCCCTCCGCAACTCCCAGATATGCTGGGCACGCCGTCGAACGCGTGCGTGCCGGTTGCTAGCGACGCACGTGAAGATGCGAAAAGGAACTGAGAGGCGCACTACGGCATACATCCCTTCCCACACCCTAAGCACCCTGCCCCCTTGAAGCAACACCAGCAGGTGGCCACAAACGGGCAGCACGATAGATCGTCGCAGCTGCAGCGAACACACACACACACACACACACACATATGCACACACGAAAAGGAAACACGCATGCACTTCCTTCGCAGGGAAACGTAAGCAGTGCACATCACCGTGAGAGATCGCAAAGAGTCTGAGTACGCATCGATGCGCTGCCCCCTCCCCCCTCTCCCCCTTCTCCCGTCCCCTCCGCTTCACTGTCCTTTTCGCTTGTTCTCGTTTCTCTGCTGCTGTCTTGTCCCGCTCTCTCTCTTTTCATTTTTTCTTTTCCGCTTCGCTGTTTCGCCTCGACGAGATCGTCGCTGTTTGTGCGAGCATGTGTGCGCGTGTGTGTGTGTGTGTGTGAGAGCGTCTCCTCCCTCTGTGCTCGATTCGATTCTTGCCCCCTATCCCCGCTCCTGCTGCCTTCGCGCATAGAAACATCAACTCCTCCAAAGAGCCACACCCCTTGCCACCATGAGAGCACCAAAGCCTTCGCCCTTCCTTTCTCTCGTGTGACCAACACGGGGAGGGGCGGGGACTCCACGAAAGGCGTTGTGCGCTTATCGGTTCACGCACAAAGGGAGCGCGACGCCAGGCAACAGCGACGGGGAGACACGAAGGCACACTCCTCCACCACCAAAATCGGTGGACAGAGTAGGGAGTGAACACTTCGGCATTGCGTAGCGAAAGTCTTCAGCGGCATTACAGACAACAGTGAACGAAAGAGAAGGAACCCTATCACCGACTCCCTCCCCCATCCTCTCCTCTCACACCACGTCCGTATCCTCTCCATCTTTTTTTTTCTTCGCGCTGTCTTGTCTTACCGTTGTTGGCTTCTCTGTGGCACGGCTTTTGCTATCGCACCTTAATCCCTCTCTGAGCCATTTTTACGTCTCTTTGTTTTCTCTGCTTCCCTCTTCTTCGTCCCTTTCTCATTCCGCAAGTGTAGTTCATGCGACACACCCGCTCATCCACCATCATCGCCATAAGCACCCGCATTTTCAATGCACTTTCTTCGCTTCAATTTTGTGTGTGTGTGTGTATGTTTTCGTACCAACGAGAGAGAAACACCAACGGCCAACTGTCTCCTTTTATGTATTTCCTCTCTCACCAGCTACCCACTTCCCTCTCTGTTGTGCTCCCTTCAGGTTTCTTCGAGTCTACCCCCCCCCCACTCAAAGGAAAAGAAGACCAAGTCTATCTTCAGCGCGCACGTTTGCCCGCGTGTAGCAGCAGCAGCATTCACGTAGTGCTGCGCCACCAGGAACCACGCAGAGACGTTGCGTGAGGTAGCGTGATCTCGGTTTTCTCCCTCCGAGGCTGCCTGCTGCCATCCTCTCTGCCTCCTCTTCCTTCCCCTCACTCCCTCCTCTCCTCGTTCCCTCGTCGGGGCGCCCATACACCAACACACTCGCGCACCCTCCCTAGATACATTAACATAGCTGTTCGCTCCTCTTTCTGTGCAGCCGTATTCATTCTCGTCGATTATCTTCTGTCTTGTCGCTGCCCACTCACCTTGGCCTCAGCTCACACCTTTGTTGCCCCCCACCTCACCCTCCCCGACCCCTCTCTGAGAGCACCGGCGGTGCTTCAGCAACGAAGTAAAGAAAGAGGCAAGCAATACCAAGACAGACGCCGACTCTTGCGCCGACACGCACATCGTAGCTAGGAGACAGTAAGGAGAGAACACACTTACATGCCGATTAGCCATAACAACGAAACACCAGACTAACAAGAAGAAAAAAAGAGAGAAGGACGGGCAGGTAGAAGAATTCGATCAGGAGAGACCCCCACTCACCCACCCACTCCACTCCTCCGCCACCCTCCCCATCGTCACATAGAGACAAAAAAAAGAGGGAGGAAGAAAAACGACGATACACGCATCTGTACGTGATCGCACACGCCAGTGGTGGTGCTGCTCTTCGAGTATTAGCAGTCCTGTGGAGGGGGGGGGGTGAGGCGGGTGCGCTCTTCTCTCTTGCTTCTGCTCTCTCTCGCTGATATACACGCACCTCTTTTTCTTACGCTTTTTCCTCGTCATTTTCTCCCCCTTTTTTCTTGTGCTGTTGTGGCCCGACGTGTGGGGGAGGTGGCTGAGGGGCCCAGACGGCGTGTGGCTTTGCCTTCTTCTGTGCTGCCCAGCTTTCTTCGTCCGAGACTTGTTTCTCACGCTTGTGTTTGTCTCTGTGCTGCGGACTTTGTTGCATCCACATCCCCGGCCCGCTGTCGCGCGCGCGTCTTTGTCGGCAGCCTCTACTCGTCCTTCCCCCTCGCATTTTCCTTTTGTGGACTTGTCTTTCTGCTCTGTTTCTAATTTTGTTAGTGCTCCTCCGTCACACCGCGGGCGCTCGTTCTCTCCGCCTGCCTGTGCGGAGAGAAGACGGTCTTTTGGTGGCGCGGCTTCACAGAGCAGTGTTGCCGGTGCAAGCACCCAAATCTGCACGACCAAGCGGAGAAAGGCGGAAGATGAGCGACATGAACATGGATATGCGCATACATAACATGAAGTACACCAGTGGCCTCGAGTCAGGTCCCTTCACTAGTGAGGGTGTCTTATCAACGAACGCCGATCCAGCACATGACTACGAAGCCTCCGCTACTGCGCTTGGGGCGCACTCCACTTTGTTTCACGCGCTGGCTGCCGTGGAGGAAGACGACGACGGGGAGAACAGCAACGACGTGCTGCTGCGCCTTTTAAACGAAGTCAGGGCTGTTGAAAGCGACGGCGATGATGACGAAGTGGAGGTAATTGATAAGGGCTCTGACGAGAACGCCGCTGGCGCGCTCGCTCTCCGTCACGGAGAAGAGCCAGCGAAGCCGTACATGCCGCCATACACGGCTGTCCCCCGCGGCGGGGGGGCCATAATCGCCGGCGGCTTCACAGTCGAAGGCAACGCCTCGTACTCGTCTGCCGCCAGCCTGCCCCCTCCTCCGCCTCCGCCGCCACCGCCGCCGCCGGCGTACAGCACACCAAGTATGGCTCCGCGCAGCCCCTATGCGAATTGTTACTCAGGCATTCCGCATCTCTCCATTACACCCGGATCGAAGCCGCCGCCGCCGTCGTTCGCAGAGGCTATGGCGACGGCGCACGGCACCCCTGCCTCGCTGCTCGGGCGTTCGGTGCCTTCACAAGAGTGCTCTCCGATGTTGGCCAACTACGTGCCACCCATGCCGGCAGCGCCGCAGGAGACGGTGCTGCTGCGCAACAGCAACGGCGTCTTTTTGCTGCAACCGATCTCCAAGCCGACGCCGCCGTACACCCCACCGGCTGGTAGCACCTCTCCCCCGGTCTCCCCGCTGCCGCGATACTCGCTGCCGCCGGCCGCCGCATCCACGCTGAACACCGCCGCCGCCAACGGCTTCCTTGGCAGCTCCATGGTGCAGGCGGGCGCGCGGGCTTCCAGCATTACGGAGCCTCTGCATTACGCTCCATTCGGGCCCGCCGGAGGCAGTCCTTACCTCAGCGCCACAGTTCCCTACTCGCATGACGTTGGCTCGGTGCGTGGCACCCCGTCTTTGGGGACTGCACCCCCGCCGTACGCATGCGGGGCCCCTCGAGGACCGGCTACGCGCTGAGGAAACCCAGAGATTGACACAAAGATGAAAAAGACACGGCGTGCCCGTGGCAGCAGCAGCCTCCACCGCTGAAGCGCGTGGCAGCGGTGCCGGTTAAGGTGTGCGTTGATGTGTGGGCATGTTAAGTGTGGTGGTGCCCATGCACCCGCGCATCCACGCACGCGTTCTCCACAGCACGTGTGGGTTGCCTGTCGTTCCTTTTTCTTTTTCGACTTCGTTTTACTATGTTTGCGCTGTGCTGAGGCGGTGCCAGTCTTCCTGATTCCCCTCCTCAGCAGTCCCCAGCCCTCCCCCAGCTCTCCTCTTCTCGTCTCCTCCTCTATCTCCCTGTTCCTCTATGGTTTTCGCCTTTTTATATTTCGCTTCTACCTTGGCCGTCTCTCCGCCGCGTCTGCTCTGCACATATATTTGTGTTTGTATTTATTTCTATATTATTTTTATGTGGCGGCTGTGTGGACACTCTTGCTCTACGTCCCCATTCCTGTCTATGCGTTTTTCTGTTGGCACATGTGTGTGTGTGTGTGCTCTCTCTCTCTCGTCTCCCTTACCTTCCGTTGAGGAAGGTGCTGTACACACACACACACACACACGAGCTTGCCGACGGGATGCACGCTCTCGATGGCGTGAACGAATAGTAGCAACCGGAAAAGAATGGAAGACAACCTCGGAAGGGAAGCAACAACCGACACAAAAGGGTGCAGCATTACACCCACGAGGCCTCCACGAGGTGCACACATACATACAGACACACAGACGTGTCGGCAGCTCGAGGTTGCATCAGTGGGCTGCTGCTTTTTCATTTCTCCTTTTTCCTCCGCGTTGTTTCTCCTCTTTTCGTGTAGTTATCTCTCCATCTTTTCTTTCCTTTTTGTTGTTCTTCGTAGTTATGTCTGCTCCGCTTCTCCTCGTCTTTTCTGTGTGCCTCTCAGTCGCCACCGGAACACCACACGTGAGCATGTATATATGACAGTATGTGCGTCTGTTCTGATCCCCTCCTTGTCTCTTGCGTAGGTTGGTATGCCCGTGTTGCTGGTTTTAGTGCCTCGATGCCGTCTTCTACGTTCTGTTTCTTCTCTGCTGTCTGGATCCTCACACATATGTGCGCGCATGACTCTGTGTCGATGTGCTCGTGTGTGTGTGTGTATGTGTGCGCGCGCGCTTGATACTGGGTGATGACCGACCGAGGAAGTTCGGAGGTGAACGCAACAGTAGCAACCAAAAAGGGTGAAGATAGAAGACTAGAAGACGCTTCCGTGTGTGACACTCCCCACCTTGTGCTCTGTGTGTGCGTTGGCGCCGGCCACTCTCTCTGTATTTGTTGTCGAGCGTCACGCTCTCGAGCAGCCGCGGCTTAGAGGGGAATTACAAGGGAAAAGCGAAAACAAAAAGCTAACAGAAAGACGCCACATGAGGGAATCTCGCTTGAGAGCACCGCGCTACTTGGTGGTGTGTTGTCGCGTGCGACGTCATCTTTTCTTTCGTGGTTGCCAATCTTTATGTCTGTGCAGGCAGGCGCCAGGCAGCTGATGCTCAGCCCTTCTCGTCGGGAATCGCATCTATCCTCTGAGCATCAGGCACACGTTCTTCCGTCGAACCGTATTGCGGTTTTCCCGAATCGTCACGCGCGCTTCGTGCTCGCCTTGCTCCCCTTCTCAGAGGCGTTTTCTCTTGCGATTGGGGGTGATGGAAAGGAGGCGCACGACCTGTGCGAATTGGTGCGTGTGCGCGTTGTGCTTGTCTGGGTAGGCGTATGTGCGCGTGCCTCCGCACGGTGCGAGACGCCGGCAGACGCTGTTGTTGTCCGATCCCCAGAGAACGCGGAAGCACGGGGATAGAGGGCGGTCTCACTGGCGCGAGCGCGCCTGCCTGCCTCTTCCTCTTCTACCTTTGTTGGTGTTGGCCTTTCGCTGCGGATTTGCACGCCCCTCTCAACGTCTTTTTTGTTATCTTCTTCCGGGGCGTTTCTTTCACTGTTCAGTGTCTGACGCTGCCGTCATCTCTTCCGCGGTTATGTTTCACGGACTCGCTTCCTGTTCTTTCCTCTTGCATATGTCTTCCACCCTGTGATGAGCGGAAATACGAGTCGGTGAATCTGTGTGCGTGTGTGTGTGTCTACCTCTGGTATGTGTGAGCGTGTGTTTGTGCGTGTGGGCCCACGTTGATCGAGGCGGGGGTGTGCGGACATCTTCGCGTCCTTGTTGTCGCTCTTGCTTCGATCACAAGGAGATGGTCGTCTGTGTGTGTGTACGTAAAAGTGGGTACGATGCAGCTGCATTTCGTTTCGTTATGTTACTTTTCTTTTTTCCTTTCCGACTTCTGTTTTTCTTTGTTTTCGGCTGTTTTTGTTTTTCATTCCCCACCCGATCGGCTCTCCGTCGCTTCCTCCTCCTTTTGTCCGCGTGTGTGGTAGGCCGCTTAATTATGCATAACTCGCTTTTCCATCGCTGTTTCGAGTCTTCTTTTCTCTCCTCGCTTTCTCTCATGAGCACCCCTTCGAACAACAACAAAAAAACGTCAGTCCCACACACACACACACACACGCACCCATATGGGGAGGAGGCGCACCGCCATGAAAGTTCTCTGCCTCTGCACACAAACGAACAGCCGCCTCGTCCGCCTTCGCAAAGCCCGTGCGACATCCGCTGCTTTGGAGTGATGTGTTCGACCCCCCCCCCCCACCCCCCACCCTCTCCCCTCCCCTCCGCCATGGCGGCGCGGAGGAAGGAGCGGATGGGGGCCGGGAGTGACAGAGACACGATTGCGCGGAAAAAGAGCACGGGCACGGCCACCAGGCGGCCATGCACCACCAAGTGCACGAAAGCTGTGCACTGTGTGCGTGTGTGGCTTTCACCTCCGCGTTTCTCTCTCTCGCTCGATGTTGTTGCATGACTGGTACGGTAGCCTCATAGAACGACATGTCCCGCCCCCTGCCCCTCTTTCCTTTCACGTGGCTGCATTTCTCTCTCTTCGTCTCCCTCCTTCCTCTCCCCCCACGTTTGCGTCTGTCACCCTCCCCTCTGCCACTATCGTGTGGCCCACCCAAGAGCGGCGACGCGTACAGCGAATAAACCAACATACTAACGACCGTCACGGCAGCAAAAAAAAGCGAATACCGAAAAAGCGAAAGGAAAGCACCGTCTTCACATCTCGGCGCGTGTGTGTCTCCTTCCCTTCCCGTTTTTGTCTCCCTCCCCTCCTCCCCTCCTCCCCTCCTCCTATTTCCTTGTTTGTTTGTGTTTACGCTCTGTTATCCGTCTCCGTACGGTCACACACGACCTACACACACACCAAATACGTATATATATATATACGTACATACACGCAGAACTAAACCGGCCTACCGACCCGACCCGCGCACGCATAGCCGCCCTCTTGCCCTTCCTTCACCTGCAAGAGTGAGGTGTGTCTTGTCTCTCTTCGTCATTGACCGTCGTTGCATGTGTTGTGGTGCTTTTCTTCGTTGTGTGCGTGTGCATTCTTGTGCGTAGTCTCCGTCGTTGCCCTTCACTTTTTTGTCGCTCCCTCTGCGCTCTCCATAGGCTCCCACCCCACCCCAAGTTCAGTTCCTCTTCCTTTTCTCCTGCGCCTTTCCCTTCCTTTAGCACGCACACTGGCACATATACACCCGACTGTGTACGACTTCCCTCCGCGCCGTACGGGCGACTCTCCTTTGTTTTTTCCGTTGTTGCGCAAAAAACAAAGGCGAAACCACGAAGAGACCAAAGAAGGAGCGACGAGAAGAGCGGCAGCTGCGCCGAGGCGCAATCACCTGCGGACCCTCGGCGTTTCCCCTCCCTTCTCCTTCGGCACACGCACGGGAATATTTTTGCGCGTACGCGAGGGGCGCCCGCCGCCATCGTGCCGGTCGACTCCTGATTAAAGGCAAGCGAAACAAGTGAGGCTGCATTGAAGCAGAAGGAAACCCCTGCGAAGCGACTAGTGTTGGGTGCAACGGTGGCGCGCGGGTGCGGACAGCCGTTTCTTCGTTTTTTTTTTTGCGGTTTCACGGGCACGTTGGGCTGCTGAGCAAAAAGTACACATATACATACATATACATCTATATAAAGTGTGTGTGCCAAAACGCATCAACGAGGCCCACCCACTCACTCACCCGGTGGCTCACCTACGCAAACGCAAAGGCAGTGACTACCATGGACTCGCGACGGCATCGGGTATCTCCGCTTGTGGTGCCGTCGTCGGCGCACTCGCGCACCTTCTCGAAGATGACAGTCACCAGCGCCAACCTGGTGAATGTCAGCGACACAAATCTGTCCCTGACCCCAACTTGCACAAGCACGAATGAGCGCCACCCACTGCATGGAGCGCATACGCCCCACCGTCGCGCCTCCATCCTCGAGAAGCAGCAGCCCACCCCGCGCGGCTCCTTGCAGTGGCCGTCGACGCACCGCTCCTTCTCCAGTGCCGCAGCCACGCGCGACAGCTCGCGGCACTCGCAGGTGACCGACCGTATGAACGCGATTGGCGTGAGCGTTTCCGCCTTGAGCCAGCACGGTCGAGCCTGCAGCAGTGCCTCTCACACGCCCATGTCGTCGCACGACGAGCGCAGCGAGCACTACTCCTCCGCTTTCAGCGGTGCCGGTGGCCGGCGAGGCTACAGCCTCGGCCGCCACTCAACGGCGCCGCCGCTGGTGGATTTTGGAGACTCTCCTTCCTTCAGCCGACACAGCGCCGCGCACAGCGTGTGCACGACGGCGCTGTGCACGCCACGCGACGGCACCGCGACGTCCTCACACGGCCCTGTGGCGTCGCCGTCCATGACTACCGAGGGCAACAGCGCCAGCATGTCGGGCCCTCCCCCGCTGTACGACTTTGAGGCGGAGGCGCACCAGCTAACGCGCGAGCAGCTGGAGGAGCGGGTGTTGCAGATGCGGGCGGCCAACGTTGTGCTGCAAACCTCGGTGCTTCGACTGCGTGAGTCCCTAGCGACTCTGCAGGAGGGCATGCGCGCTAACTACGCTGACCTAGAGCGACGGCAGGAGAGCATAGCGAACATGCTGCTGCGACGCCTGGAGGCCACGAAGCGACGTCGTGGCAAGCTGGTCGCCCACCTGTGTAGCGTGGAGGCCGAGAAGGCGTCGCAGGAGACGAAGCTGCGCAACACCACGCAAAACATCAAGGAACTGTCGAAGCATCTGAAACAGGAGGAGCAAGAAATCGCCAACCGCCTGCAGCGCCGTCTGGAGCGACTGCACGCTCAGCGAAAGCAGCTCGACCATGCCCTGGAGGAGCAGACAAACTCGCTGCAGCAGCTGGAGCAGCTCGTGCAGGAGGTGGAAGAGATGGACCAGAGCGACTCAGCGGAGACGAGCGCCGGCTGCCTGGCCACTCAAAGCGCAACGGCGACGCCGGCACTCCCCGCTGCACCCGCGAGCAGCGCCACAGCGACCACCAGCGGCATCTGTGTCCCCGTGCACGAGCGTAGCAGCAGTCGCATGAGCGCGGCGAGCTCGACCACCGCCACCACCACGGCCGACGTCGCCTACGACCCTACTGCCATGATACGGTACTTGGAGGAGGAGATCGCGGCAGCCGAGAGCCTGCGCACGGAGGCGCTGTCCAAGGCGGAGAAGTACGTCGCCACGCGCGAGCGGCTGGAGCGGCGCCTTGCGCGGGAGAAGCAGCAGCGGGCCGAGCAGCATTCTCGCACACAGGAACTTCGTCAGCAGCTGCAGGATGCAAGCACGGCTGTGAATGAGAAGGAGGCAGCGCAAGCGTTGACGATGGAGATGGAGGTGGATAGGCACCTGAGCAGCTCTCGCTTCGGCGGCGACCTCATTTCAAGTGCCAGCAGCACGTGCGCCACGCCTCAATTGCGCACCGTGAGCGCGGTAGCTAGTCGAGGTAACTCGGCGTCGCCTGGTGTCAGCCGGCCTTGTCCCGGGCCCGCTCTGCAGGACGTCGACGGACGCCCGCAAGACCCGTTTATGTTGCCGGCCAGCAGCGCCTGCGGCGCTCAGGCGAGTTCCACGAGCCACCCCGGCCACTTCAGAGGCGCTAGCGGCGTGTCGGCCAGCATGTCAGGCTGCACGTCGCTAGGCGATCCCCCGGCCGCCGCGCCTGCGATAGAGGCACTGAACCGTCTCTCCTCTTCAACACCACTGAACGCGCCCGCTAGTCGTGATGAGACAACGATATCTTCCGAGGGCAGCCAGCACGCGCGGCTGCTTCTGCAGGACACCTCCTGCGTGGCCGCCCCGCGTCCGGCGATGCCCGCAGAGAGCACGCTGCCGTCCGCCTCGTCCATGCCCGACGCCCAAGGCCCCATGCTGTAGCACCTCCGCTGCCTTTAAAATGCTAGACTGCGCCTGTGTGTGCATCAGTACCTGTGCTGTCATCTACATGCTGCTCCTGGGCTTCGGTGAGCGAGTGCTTGTGGTCGGTGGAGTGAGGAAAGAACTGGGTGCATAGGCCGATCTGTCACCGCCAGCCGCTGCTGACCTCCTCATCTTTTCATTCCTGAGGAGGAGGAGGGGAGAAGGGCTCCTCTTGGGCGTTGTCATGCCCTCGAGGCAACGCGCACCCACTCACCGCGGTCACGCTAGAGAAGGTGGAGGGTGGGCTGTAATGATGGCAGCAGTGAGAGGTTCATGCAGCACGCCCTCCCTTCACCCAACGTCTCCCGATGTCTCCGAGGCGCACTTGAAGACACACACGCAATGCCTAGCCACCCTTGTTTGCACAGGCGTATTCTCCCGGTGGTGCTTGCGTGGTGGCGGTTTCCCCTTCCCTCCCTCCGCTGTCTTTCTCTATCTTCCTTTCTAGTCATCTTTTCTTTATGTTGTGCCAACTAAGCCTTGAAGCCACTACCGCCACCGATGTACACGCTCACACACACACACACACGCGCGCACCGTATGTCATCTGGAGCACCACCACTGTGTTGCGGGTGTCTCCCACTCATTCCTTTGTATTGCCCTTTATTTTTCTTTAGCCGCTCTACTCCCTCCTTCCCTCTCTCTCTTTCCTTCCCCGGTTGCCTGCCTGTATGTGCCTGTGTGTGTGTGTGTGTGACCCTCCTTCATCATGAATGAAGCCCATTTTTCCTTTTCTCTGCCACTCTCTTCCCCTCCCTCTCCTCCCTTCCCTCTCTTGTCTTCGTCATTTACCTCTTCCTCTATGACGTATGTGAGTGTATGAGTGTACGTACGCACCCACACACACCACGTCTCCGGCCTTAACCCAGTCGGTGCGTTGCGCGAGTGCTCACGGCACCTCTTTCTCCTTCTCTTCTTATACGCTGAAGGTGATCTCTCTCTGTCGGGTGTCTTTCCGGGTATCGGTTCGATGTTGTGTAGGAGCCCGTTGCTGGTGTGTGTTGTGTGTGTGTGTGTAACTGAACGGGTACCGCGTTGCATGTTGCCTGTGCATGCTGTTGTCGAGGACTGTATCCGTCCATCCGCCCACCCGCCGCTGTGCCGACTGCCCGCCCACCGTCCCCCATCTCTCTTCTCTCCTCTCCTCGTCTCTCTGCCTTTTCATGTGTGTTTCGAGTCTGGTGGCACTCCCTCCCCTGCCCCCTCTCGGGTGCGGCAGGGGGGACGAGATAGGAGTCGGCAAGAAGGGGAATACGTGAGGGACTGCGGAGGGCGGAGCAGCGAGCGCGCACGAGCGCGAGCGCGAGGGGGAGACGGACAAACAACAAATAGCCAGCGGTCGCAACCGGAGACGAGAGGAGAGCGGCGTGCTTTCTTCTGCCTCCTCTCCTCCTCACCGCCACGCCAGCTGACGTGCGGATGGCCGGGGCATCAGCCAGTCGTGCGGAATGCGCGAGGCTTTTGCACATTGTGAAGGTGGCGGCGAGAAATAGAGTCGGAAGTCTTCTCATGCGTCGCGCTGCTGGTCAGCAGCGCAGTCGGCACTGCTTTTCGGGTGGTGGAAAGGCTTCACATTTTGGTGGTTCTCTCACCATTCCCGTCAGGGCCGCGGCTCTCGTGCCTCCGCCTCTTCCTCGCCTTTCTCTCTCCCCCTCTCACAAGGGCGACGCCCGTGAGCTTCGCGTCCGCCATGATGCAACGAGCGCTGTTTTCGTGCCCCTCTCTCATCTCTCTGCTGAGTCGGGGGTTATTAGAAATCCCGTTTTCAATTTCGCAACACCCCGTCTCTCTCTCTCCCTCCCCTGCCTTCTTCTCTTCACGTCTGCCCAAATCACGGTCTACTCACCGCATTCAACGACATACACACACCTCGCCGGCATCCCTCCGACAACGCACTTGTACGCGGCCCGCGCGCCTCCGTCTCTGCGGTGGTGCTTCTCTCTCTCCCCTGGACTTCTCCCGTTCTCTGCGATCTACGCGATAGCGTTGCCCGCCATCTCTGTAATCTTTTCCGGTGGGTGTGTGCGTTCTTCCGTCATGCGCGATGTGTCCCTTAGCCGGTGAGACAGTAGCTGCCTTTTATTATGAGCAGGGCAAGCCCACGGAGTCGCCTGCGCGTCGCGGACGCGAGTACAATCGTCTCTCTGTCGCTCCCTCTCTCTGTGTTCGCGAGATTCGATGATGGACCACGACCACAGCACTTCGCTCACATGAGAGGCAGAGAGGCAGAGAGCATGTTTCGCGGGCCTCTTCTCTCTGCACCCCTTTGGCAATATCACCGTCGTCCTAAAGGGTGTTTGTCGTGCCTCGCAGAAGCAACGGCAGCCGCCAGAGTGTCTCGCTTCCGTTCTTCAACGCAGGTATACGTCTTCCTCCGACTGACAGCCTTCCCTTTCGAGTCCTCCTCGTGGTTCTCCACAGCTTCCTTCTCGCAGCAGTACCAGCCGCGTCGCCGCTGGTGTTGCCGGGGTCGCCATCACCTTCGCTGCCGTCGGCCGATGCCGCTCGTGATTGCACGCTTTCCGCGTCTCCATCTCGCCAGTCACCGCCGCATACGCACACGCACATGCGCAACGGTGACCCGAGAACACCACCAGAGAGAGAGGGAGGAGGCGAAGGCAGAAGACCAGCCCTCGTGTACATTCTTCTCGGATACGTTTTCATCTTTATCAGTCGTCTCCGCTCCTCGTGATGACGTCGGGACACCGCTCAGCGCCGTGGTGGTGCCACAGGGCCCAGCACACCCGCTCTCTGTGCGGGAAAGCCAAAGTAGCCGTTCCCCCCCCCTCCCTGCTATCCCTGCCAATGCCGAGCCACTTCTGGTGGTGAAAGTTTCAAGCACCTACGACATGTGGAAGTTAGAGCGATGCGTGGCTGCTGGTGTCGGCGGCCAGGTCTTGGGCGGCGTGGCATCGGAGCGAGCCGAGCCCGTGAACACGTCTGTGCCATCCGCATGATGGGCGGAGAGTGTCCGCGTGGCTCGAACGTGTCTTGCCCCCGGCCCTCGCACCACCCACTGGTGTGGGGAGCCTGAGCGCCACACGGAGAGGTGCACGGGGCGGCGACCGGCAGAATGCGAGCGGCTGTGAGGCGACCTGCAGAGCAGGTGGTCGGTAGAGCTCGAGGCAGGGGCCGCGTTCTCAGATGACTGGGGGGGGGAGGCGGTGCGTTGGCTGTAACGCGTGTGCCTACGGCTGCTGTGTACGACGCGATGGGGCCTGCGACGGGCCGGGGCGCGTAGAGCGGAGTTTGACCTCATGTTGTCTGGTAGACCGCTCACGCTGAAAGAGAAACCCTCCCTAAAGTTTCTACGCCGCCACCGTGCCACCTTCCTCCTCCTCCTCGCGTGATTCTCTCGTTGCTTCGCTCACGCGCACACGTACATGTGTACTGATTCTTCTCCCATATCCCCTCCCCTGCCTCCACCGATTCTCTCCGTCTGTCTCTGTGTGTCTGTCTCGTCGCATCTCTTTCGACGTGAGGATCACAGTAGGAATCCGCTCGTGGCTGCTGCCCAGTGTGCTTTCCCACTGTCCTTTCCGCTGCGCAAGTGCGTGGCTGCCTCCGCCTGCGTGCGTGCGAGGTGTTGGGGCGTTTGCGTTGGGCCCCTTCGCCCCCGAAACAAAGCCTTTTGCATATCCATCATGCCAACGACTGACGGCCGCGTCCCAGGCGGCAAGTTACGGAGGAGCATGAGTCGCGTCTTTGTTGCCTTCTTCGCTGCTGTGCTTTTCGTCGTCTTTCTCACCGCGTACGAAGTCGGCGTTGGCACCGCCAACCCGCTTCAGTCGCGGCACATGCAGCTCACGCAGAACGCAGTGAAGAAGAGTGAGGCAAATCTAGTGAACTGCCGCGAGGTCAACGCGGATTTAAAGAGCGGTGGTGGCGTCAATGCCGCACAGGCGATTGCGGAGATGAGGCGGCAGAGAGAGGAGCTGATGAACATCGTCGCGCTGGAGCGTGAGCGTGTAGTGTCGGCGCGTAGTCTGCTGCAGGTTTGCGAGGATGAGCTAGCCAGCGACCTCAGTGTACTCTTCGGTGTCGCCGACCACAACTTCACTGCGCGCATCCGGTCGTTGGAGGAAAAGCGGAAACATTTGGAGGGTTTGCACTCGATGCTCAACACGACCCCGTTTGGTGCAGTGGAGCTGCGCCGCAGCAGCGAAATCCGTGCACTGCAGGCGGCTCTCTTTCACGAGATGCGCGCCAGCAAGAAGAAAGCAGAAAACGGTGTGGCGAACGGCGAAGCGTGCACGAAGACTTCGGACAAGTACTCCGTCGTGTTCGACATCGGCAGCACTGGAAATCGTGTCCATGTCTACAAGTACAGAGTGGCCCCTGCCACGCATACCGCTGCTGCGGCCGGCAGTGAGCTCAGCGACATCGACCTCGTCGAGGAGTTGTTTGAGCTAAATCACAAAGCCCTTAGCGAGCTCGATAATCCGGTGCAGGATGCGCCGGAAGCCTTATGGGAGCTCTTCATGAAAGCCAAGTACTTTGTACCGGCGGAGCTGCACGCATGCACGGCAGTCGAGTTCAAGGCTACCGCGGGACTGCGCATGCTGGGGATGGAGAAGGCCACCGAAATTCTTGACGGGATTCGCGCGCGCTACCGCAACGAAACGTTCTGGTTGCGCGGCAATGCACCGGTTCGCATCTTGGATGCCTGCGAGGAGGGCCCAATGGCGTGGCTCACGGTAAACTACTTACTGGGGGTATTCTCCAGGGGTACAAAGGCAACCGCCTCGACGGTGGCCGTCATCGACCTCGGAGGCGGCTCCACGCAGATCGTCTTCGAACCCGGCGAGAGCGCGTTCCACGGGATGCGCACCGATTTGCGCTACTCGGCAACCTTGGGCAGCCGGTCTGTGAGTGCCTACCAACACAGCTACGAAGGCTACGGCCTGCACGCGGCCACCAAGGAGCTGCTTTTCCACATTCAAGGCAAGAGCCAAGAGAAGCCGGGAGGCGGTACCACCACCAGCACAGCAACGACGACCACCACGACAACACCGGCAAACAGCGGCGACAAGGCTCTGTCTGTTTGGAACGTTCTGGGAAACCTGGGTGCAGACGGGAGCAGCGAGCGAGACGACATCGTCACCAAGAGAGCGCCGCCGATGCCACCACCGCCACTGCCGGACGCGGAGGCGGTGGAGGCGTTCCCCTGCTTCGCTGTCGGCTACGAAGACCCGCTAGGGGTGAAGAACATCAAGAAAAACAATACCGGGGAGCCGGCTATGCCCCCGAACTTCCAGGCTTGCGCGAACCTTTTCCGCGATCGGCTGCTAAAGCCAGTGGGGCTGACATGTGAGGCGGCCAACTGCGGCATCGCTGGTGTCATGCAGCCACCGCTGACCAACTTCACCGGGGAAATCTACGTGTTTTCGTTCATCTTTGATCTGCTGGCCTTGGCGAACAGCTCCCTGGTGCCAGCGGGGGCTGCCGTGTCAAGGGAAAAGTTTGAGGTGAAGCTGCCGGACCTAGCGACGATTGCGGAGGGTCACTGCGCCGCCTTCTCCCTCACCCGTATCGCCGAGGCGACCGCCAAGGAGGGCCTCGGTAGCCTGAAGCCGGAGTACGAGTGCATGTATTACTCCTACGTGTACGCGCTTCTCCGCTACGGGTACGAGGTGCCAGAGGATCGCGTGCTGCACGTGGTGAAGAAGATCCGCGGCTACGAGACCGCCTGGTCCCTCGGCGCCTCACTCCTCTCTCTTACCTAAATTGCCTTCCGACGGGAAACGGCATTTGGGCGTGGGAAGAGGAGAGGGCGGGGTCGCTGATGTGCGGTGTTGCGGTGCATCCTGAAGCGATGGCTGGCAGGATGACAGCCACGGGCGTGTGCATGCGGCTCGCACTTCTCTATATCCTCCTCACCCCTCCATCTCCTCGTCAACAGAGCAGTGCCTTCTTGTCCGCCCTTTCGCTGGTACCGTGTATCAGGCGACGGCCATGCCGTTGTCGCTGTCGGCTGTGTGTGCGTGTGTATGTCAAGCCAGGTTTACGTTGTGCTTTCTCCGTCGATCTCTCTTGCAATGTACCTCGTGTAAAGCCATGACGTCTGTTGTTGTTGCCGAAGGTGCGCGACAGGAAGGAAAGACGGAGGGATGATGCAAAAACAACGTGTGGATGAGGAGTGGGCCTAGGCACTCTCCGCTATTCCAGTGACATGCATCACCGCGTACCTAGCTTCTCCCTAACTCCCTTATGCTCTTATACTCATGGCTGATCTCGAGGAGCGACGTCGTTATGCGCGTTTAGCTCTTCCTCCACACACACACACACACACACACTTTTTAACTGTCCACCACGACTATGGATTGCCTGTGGCTGGCGGAAAAGGGGAGGGGGTGCGCGCGTCTACCTACTCGTGCGCAGTGCTGTTCGAGGTCGCAAGTGTAGGGATGTCCGATCGGTATGCACGTCCACGAAAATAGGAAACTCGCCAGCCACGATGCGTTGGGAGGATCGATTTCGACCGCGTCAGGCACATATTTTGCGACATCACACACAAACACACACTGTGTCTCCCCTGCTTCTATTGTTTGCCCTTTCGCCGTCGCACGCGATGTGCGGGCTTGTGCGTGTGTGCTGCGCACGTGGGCCGTGCCTCGGTTCTCCTCTCTCTTTGTCTGTCTGTCTATCGGTCTGCCATGCCGCTGTTCAGTGATCAGCGCAGAAGACCCCCCACCCTCACCCAAACCCATTTTTCTTCTTCTTCCTGCGAGGAGCACGCGGTACGTGTGCGGGTGTGTTGGCCGCCCTCTTCTCTCATTGTGATTGGCAACAAGATCGACAACTGCGCGCGCGCAGACACACACGTGTCGAATACGCGAAGTGGCGGAGTGGCCCTCAGCGGGCTGAGAAGCTGCCTTGTCATGGCGAAGACTTCTCGTCTCGTGCGTTGACCGTTACAAGCCTCCTGGGGCCCATCGCTCGTCGTGTGTGCGTGCGCGCTTTCTCCACCGCCACTGCATCCCCCCCCCACCCCTCCCCCTACTCACTGGGACACGCGCGCGGCGGACGGTGTGTACGCACCTGTAGGTACCCTTCTGCGAGAAAAGAGAAGGTGCCGCTCTCGACCCCAAGGCCTCGCACTCCTCAAATGCACGTCTCCCCCTTCTCTCCTCCTCCCATTCTCCTCCTTCGCTCTCCTTGCTCGCTCCCCCTTCTCTCTCGTACGCATGCCGTGTGCTCTCCACCACCACCACCACTCGCACGCACGCATTCGCGATGGTCATGCTCTCCGGATGGCTTCTGTGCCCGTGTGTCTGGATGCATATGCCCAGCATCCGTGTCCGATATCCCCCAGCTCACCTTTCCTGTGCTCTCGTGTTCTTGTGCACGCGGGCCTCTCCCTCTGTCCCTCTGTGGGTGCTGTTCGGCGTGCTGTCCTTGTATCAGGGGACTGCTTCTTCCACTACACAGAGTAGCATCGAAGGCGGTCAGCAACGCTGCAAATCGTGGCATCTCACCTCACGTGCGTTACTGATCGTTTTTTTCTCTCTTCTATCCTTTATTTGGAGCAGTACGCGGGCGAATCGCTCCCCATACACACAGCACGATAGACAGTCCATGGCTATGGTGCACACAACCTACCCCCAGTGCTTGTCGCTGGTGGAAGCGGACACCGCCGAGGTGGAGGTGCAGCAGGCACTGGAGGACGGTGCCAACACACTCTACTTTAGCCACCACTTCAATTATACCGATGTACCGCCCAGTATCGCTGCGCTGCGCGAGCAACTGGAGGTTCTCCATATAGATAACAACTACCCCTTCACAGCCATTTCTCCCCGCGTGACGGCGTTGACGAACCTGCGTTGGCTGAACGCGAGCTACTGCTCACTCCGCAGCGTGGACTCCTCGATCAGCCGCCTGTCAAAGCTGGAGCGGCTGACGCTGAACAACAATTTGCTGACCTGGCTGCCGCTCGATGTCTGGCAGCTGAAGGCGCTGGAGGAACTGCACCTGGACAACAACCAGCTCAATGTGCTGCCCGGGTGCCTCCTCTTCCTTCCTCGCCTTCGTGTTTTGACACTGGAGAACAACCCTCTCTACACGCCCGAGGAGGTTCATGGGGCGGCTGCAGCAACCTACATTCCGGCGCAGCGCAGCGTGGACTGCAGCGCATGCTGCATCCGGTCCCGCAACTACAAGGTCTTTGTCACCTTCCACACGATCGTGGGCCATCGCGACGTCCCGTTTGTGCACTTTGTGTGCTCCGACGAGTGCGCCGTGCACGTGCGCACGCGCCTGGAGGCGTATGACCGGGCCCACCTCAACCAGCAGTGAGTCGTGCGCGGTGTGCGTCGTATGTAACTGTCGCAGGCGGGAGAGGTGGGGTCTGTGTTCGTGGTGGTGGGGGGGGAGTGTGGCAGTGTGTTTGCATTGCCACATGTTTTTCTTCGGTACTCCCTCTATCAGGAGCCGTGGAATCTGCATGCGGGCGTCGTTGCCCTCTCTCCCAACTCGCTCACCCCCTCACTCCTCTCCGGTGCCTTGTCGTGTGTACTCTATCTTCTTCTTTTGCTGCTGTCGTTCGTTTTCTCGTCGTTGTTGTTCTCTCGCTTTCGAACGCCTCTGCGCCCCTCCCATGTTCACCTCCTCCCTCTCTCCGTCTTTTTTTTTCTTTGCATGCGAGTGTGTGGGTGTGGGTGCTCTCGCTACGCCTGCCTTCCGCCGTGCAGCCGTGGCATTGCTTCCCGCCCGTTGCGTTCCGCAGGTATCCCCTTTCTCTGCGTTTTATCTGGAGCGTTCGATGTGTAGGCCTTGCTGCGGGAATACAGGCATATGTTTCCTTTTTGTGTGTGTATAGTTCTGCCACTAGTCGGATGGCGGTGCCATGGGCGATGTGGCGAGTTACGCGTGTGTATGCTTGTGTAGGCGGCAGAGGCGCCCCTCGATGTTTATCTATCTCACGCTTCTCCATCCTCTCTCTTCTCCGAAGCGTTTCGCATACGTTTTTCCGTTTCACCTTTCTACCTGTTCCTTATTTTCTTCTTTCGTTCCCACTGGCACTGAGACGCGCCCCGCCCTCCCTCTCCCACCCCCTGTCCCCTCTCCTCGTGAGCGTGTGTCCCTTCCCCCTCCTCGCGTTCCTCTTCTCCCTTCCCTCACTGCCGCAAGCCGACGCCTGTTCTCGTGTACTCTTTTCTGTTTTCTCTCTCTCCTGTGCGCCGTCTTCTCCGTCTTGCACGCGCGTGCCGTCCCTCGTTGCCTCTGGCCCCTCTCGTCCTTTGGGGGAGAGGGAGGGGAAGAAGAGGGGGGCAGGACCACACAATTTGTATCGGCCGTCCACCTCCCCACCCCCAACCGCCACCACCTTCGACATGAGCGGAGGAGATCACACCGACAGCGAGACGGACGCAGGGACAGAGGCAGTATTCTCGGAACCGCGCGACTCGTAGAGGCGCAATGTATTTCGCGAAGCCTCAGAGAACATAGAAAGAAGATGGCAGAAGGCGGGACAGACACGGACGACGACCGAGAGCCTGGATGAGGAGGCACGGCTGCACTCACACAGAGAGAGAGAGTCGGAAAGAAGAAGAGAGGGCGGGGGAGGGGGGCATATGTATGATGCCGGGTGTGGGCCAGATCCATGTAAAGCATCGCCCAATGCACATCCATCGGCCTGCCCAAGGGACAGGCCGATGGATCGCCTCCCTCCTCCCTTTCCTTAAACTGTTGTATCTCTTTCTTTCCTCAGGCTCCTTTTTCTTGTGGTTGTTTGTGGTGACGCGCCACTTCAGGTGACGCGACCGCCTCTTTTCTGTGCAGTGGTGCCTCCATGAAGCCGTTGCAGCACTGTCCACTCGGCCGCCTCTTCCCCCTCCACACACACCCACACCGCGGAGAACGCACGTACGCGAGGACAGTGGTAGGGGGTGATGCCCCCAAAAACGGAGCGCACGAAAAAGAAGGGATCTGCGTGACCACGCTAAAGCGACTAGGCCTGTGGTAGTTGTGCCGGCACGCCTCTGCGACGCGATATCGCATGTACTCCTTTGATTAGAGGGTATAGGACGTGGGTGCGCGGGGCTGTTGTGCGCATAAAGCTCGTGTGAGGCCAAGCCAGCCGACGCAGCGGACTCTTGTGCATACCGCAGCGCTCCACCGCCACCCACGCTTGGGCGAATTGTAGGTGCCCTCATTCGTTTATTATCCACCGGTGTTCCTGCATCTGGCTTTCTTCCGCTCTCGTTTTCTCGTTGGGCTGCTGCGCGTACATGGCGTCCTGGCCCTCCTTGAAGGAGGGACTCGGCGCCCCTCTCCCCCCGCCTCCGTCATGCCTGTACCCGTTTCCTGTCACTCCCCCTTCTCTTTACTTGTCGGCTTTTCTCATCCTTGTCGCCCCGCTCAGGTAGCGGTGCCGCAGCACCCACACCTTTTGTTGTTTGTTCTCTCGCCATTGCGTCGACATGAGCGCCCCTCTCACGGAGCACAACCTCTTCAGTGCCCTCCGAGAGTACGCCTCTAGGCTGGAGGTGCAGTACATGATCGAGGAGGAGGTGAAGAAGTTCCAGGAGAAGGTGCTGCCGCGAGTCTTGTCCGAGGCCTTCGCGACTGCGTCTCATGCGGCAGCGGCGGAATCGACGGCAAGTGGCGATGCAGCAGGAGCAGCGAGTCGAACGGTCTCCTCGTCACCGCCATCCAAAACCGCAGCACCGTCGCACGCAACCGCCACCCCAAATTCCGACTGGGTTCGAACGTTCCTCAAGGCACATGTGGATGACGTGCTCAGCCGACAGCTGCCCCCCATGATTGTGCGTGAAGTGCAGCAACAGCTGCGCAACGCTAATGGGAGTGCACTGGCTCCATCTTCGTCATCTGGCTCTCCGCCGTGCGGCGAGTCGTCGGTACCGGCAGCGGCTGCTCGAGCACGTGCAGGCTTGCCGCCGCTCCCGCCTTCTCCGCGTTCATCACGGTCACCACCATGTGAAACGACCCCCGTGCCAGCAGGGAGGATTACACCCGAACATCGAGGGGGCGGCAACAGAGACTTGACCTTGCTGGCCTCTGCCGCCGATGACGAGGGTCGCCGGCAGCGCAAACAGATCCTCAACGCCATCGCGGATATTGAGCATCAACTACAAGGCGTGCAACGTGAACTCGACGAGGTGGTGCACCAGCAGCGGCTGTCCCGGTGCCGGTTCGAATACCTTTGCGAGACACTCCACGGGACGGGCTTATCTTCAGCTGCGGAGAGCACGCCGTCGTCGCTGTGCGTGGCACTGGAGCAGGCGCTGGATGATCGAAAGGCGGACGTGGTGCGAGCGCGTCTCGCAGCCATGCTCCAGGGTCTGCTGCCACCGCCGGCCGAGCCGCACTCTGGGAAGGGGGCGGAGATTCGCAGTGAGGCCGCCTTAACACGCGGTAGCTCGCCATCGCTGGCACCGCAGGACGGGCGGCTGCTCTCTGCCTCTCTCGCCTCCGCTAAGTCCTATGCCGTGCCGAGTTCCGGCCACAATACCCCGCCGCAGCTGCTGGATCGCTCCCCTTCATGCCTGCGCGGTGACGCGCAGTCCTCACCTCTCGTCACCACTGGTGCGGTCGAAGCACCGCCGGCGCAGCCGCCGTACTCTTCAGGAATGCCTCCTGTAAACTCGGCCCCCGCGTCTGCGCGCACCCTAACGTACGCCCGCCACGGCGATGCGTCTGCGGCAGCTGCAGGCGCAGTTCGGCCCGCGGCTGCTGCTCTATCGAGAGCGCACCGCTCCATCACGACACGCGGTACCGCAGCGTCAGCCGCAGCCGCCAAAGTTGCATCTCCACCGCCACCGCCGCCGCCGTCGGTGGTGACGACCAATGAGACAGCACCACCCCCTTTACCTGTACTCCGCCAGAAGTCTCGTGCTCGGCCCGATGCGGATGGGGTAGTCTCGCGGCCGGCGCCTCTGCCACAGGCGTGTGCTGACCCGAGCATGCGGGAGAGAGCTGCTAGGGACACGCACGCAACGACCTCGATGCGAATGGCGGACAGTTGTGCCACGGGCGCGACCACCACTGCCCCTACGGCAAACTGCACCGACCCTTCCAACGCCTGTTTCCGCAGTTCTCTATACCACAGCGTAGCATCCTCCTCCATCACCTCTGTCGCATCGCCGAGAGAGGCCGACGCTGCTGGCGGGGCGCCCCGCGCGATGGTGCTGGGCATCGACGCTGTGGATATCCCCCCCGGCGTGCTACCCGGCGCACTAGGCCGACAAGGGGCAGTACGCGTGGAGTCTGTTACCCCGCTGCAACTGGCGGAGCGCGCCGGCGTGTGCCGCGGCGACGTTCTGCTTTCGGTGGCGAATCGCCCTGTCGGCAGCTGCGAGCAGATGCGGGCTGCGCTAGCAGTCGTGCGGGCGACGCAGACGCCGGTGACACTGGAAGTCTACCGGCACACGATTCAAGAGATCGTCTTCATCACGCTGCAGATGTAGGGCGACAGATACATACGTGCGCATGTGCACTCTGTGTGTATACATGTGCGTGTGTGGTCGCCCATCTGCTCAACAGTCCAGCACTGTAGCCGCCGCTGGCAGGGGATGGAGGGTGAGCGGAGGCGCTGAGACCAGTTCGTTTCCTTGTTCGGATTGACAGGCATCAGGCCATGCTTCCGCGGCATCCGCCGACCTCCCTCTCCTCCTCTGCATCCTTCCTCCACACGAGCGCACAAGCACTGACATGTGTACGCGTGTCCGCGCACCGCATAGATGGCGTCCAGCGCAAAGAAGCTTCGCCATTGCCCTTCCCCATCGGGAGGTTTACATCCTCAAGCGCCGCCGCAACACTGACGCACGCAAGAACACACACACATGCACACACACACACACACATATATATATATATATAACAAACGCCACATAACAGCGGTGCCAATGGTGAGCCAGCCTCGTGAGACCAGCCAGTATATGAAGGCAATGCGGCACAGGCGATGGACCATCCGCGTTACCAGACGCGGTAGTGTCTCCCTCGTCTACCTGTCTCTTTCCTTCTGCATGGCCAAATAACTGAGGCTGCTTCACTCTTCATCATCGCACCCCCGCATCACTGCTGCCGCCATTGTTCTCTCTCTCTGCTGCGCTTTCCGCCCTTTTCCACCTTGCACCGTTCTCTTCTCCCCCCCCCTCTCCGTTGCTGCGCTGCGATACAGTGCGTCCTTCCTCCTCCTCCTTGTTCTTCGGGCTGTGACCCTCTTCTGCGGCTGTGCACGCGCGTGACGTCTCAGCCATTGCCGTCATCTCTTCGCTGTGAGCCGGCACCCTTCTTTGCCTTCCTCGTAAGGGCGGGCGCCGCCGTGCAGGCTTGTATGTGTTGCATCGTCCGTGTGGGTCTCTCACTCTCTGTACGATGCCAGCCAAGAAGAAAGAGGTGAAGGTAGAGGAGCCGCTCTTCGTAGACGAGGAGGGCAGCTACGTGCACGAAGCAGAAGGCGCCAGGTACAAGGGCGGAATACGTCGTTATGCTCCTCCAGGAGGCACCGACGCTGGCGGCACGGCAGCTTCGCCCGCTAAAAATAGTCGCTCCAGGTCTACCTCGTCGCCAGGCAAGGGAGGGGCAACACAGCCGCCGTCTGCGGCTGCCGGTACGGCGGCGAGCATGGCAGTGGTCAGCGATGCGCCGGTGTTTCGCCACGGCCGCGGCGTGTATACGTGCCCGTCCTTCACGTATGCAGGTGACTGGGTCGAGGATGAGATGCACGGTAGTGGTCAGCTCGCCTTTGTCGAGTCGGGCAACATCTACGAAGGCGAGTTTTCTCATGGCTGCTTTTCTGGACACGGTACGTACCAGTGGCGCGACGGGGCGCTGTACTGCGGGCAGTGGCGGTCGAATCGCATGCACGGCGAGGGCATCTACACAGACGTGCAGGGGCACGTATGGAAGGGGCGGTACTACAACGGTACCGGGCCGGGGCTCATTCGTCTGTACCCCACGCTGGAGCGTGTAGATGACGCTAGCCCATCGTCTCCTGGGCTGGACTCCACAAACGCCTCTGCCACGGCGGCGGACTCCTGAGGCGCGACTCAACGCCAGGGGCCTGTCGCCGAACGCGACGAAGAACGAGAGGAAGGAGATGCGAGTACCCAATTTCGTGTGGGACACCATGATTAGTGGCGCTCTTCATCTCTTTCTGTGCCGCTGTATCGATGTATGGTTGCCCCCCCCCCACACACACACACACCACTCTTCGCCACGCTGGTGCGTGCTCGACGGACGAAGTGTCGGCTGGGTAAAGCCAGCGCGAGGGACATGATTGAGCGACTGCCCACGTGCATGCGTGTGCAGCTCCTTTTTCGGTTCTCTCTCACGGGCCTTCTCTCTCTGCTCTGTGGCTGGCGAGGACGATGTACAGTACGGTGCTGGATGGAGGCATGCGCTCGTCCAACCACCCACTCCCCAACCCCCAACCCGAACGAAGATCAGGAACGACGCAAAAATAGGTGGCGGAACCCAGTGAAACCGACTCGTGGAGAATTTCCCAGGTTTGCATGTCTGTGTGCATCAACTCCACACATGCATCCGCAAGCCACCATCCACCCACCCACCCGCACCTGCACACACATACACACACGTATCTTTTGGTGTTACCTCCCTCTCCTCTCTCTCGACATATCGCAACGGCCTCTGCTGGCCTGTCCTCCTCTCTGTCTCTATGGGACCCTCTCATGGCCATGTGCACGCGTGCGCCCAACGCTAAAGGGGCGAAGGAGAGGATCGAATGGTGTCGAGCGCACGGGGAACCGGCCGTCAGCCTCGGCGCATTTTTTTGTGTGCCCTTCTCTCTCGCCAACACGCACGCCCGCTCGGATGCTGTGCAAATAGTTGCCCATCGGTCCTCCAACGTGTGCCTCTCTCTCTTCTTTCGCCCTCTCTACCCCGCTTCCACCGCCGCAGGTGCAATCAGCATGCTCCCCGCAGGGTCTCTTCCCCCTCTTCTCCACGCAAGTAAAAACGCACAGCGCACACCATCCACCGCCGCACCAAGATCACACACCCGGCAAAAAAAAGTAAAGGGTATAGAACAAGGCTATATGAGCAGCGCCTTTCAGACCTCTGCGTCACAGCACCGACCGACCTCCCCACCCCCTCCCCTCACCTACACCCACACATACACACCCGAATCGCTTACTCGTTGACTAATCCACATTACGGTAGCTGTTGATCCGCTTTCCGATTCGTTCGCGTTCACTTGTGCGTTCCTCTTCCGACCCTCTGTCTCTGCGACTGCGCGCATCGGTGCGGATTGCAGTCGTCTTTCTCTGGAGCTTGCCGCCCCGCACTCATTCACCCACCCACCCTCCCCCCGATCCCAACACCACACCATCTGTTTTTTTTTTGCTTCGTCTACCCCCAGCAACAAGGATGCAGGCCAAGGGCGAAGCCGCCATGCGCGACTTGATCGCGGAGCTGCACGCGATGCAGTCTCCCTACACGGTGCAGCGCTTTATCAGCAGCGGCAGCTACGGCGCGGTGTGCGCCGGTGTCGATAGCGAGGGGATTCCGGTCGCCATCAAGCGCGTGTTCAACACCGTCTCGGATGGCCGCACGGTCAACATTCTGTCGGACTCATTCCTCTGCAAGCGCGTGCTACGCGAGATCCGCTTGCTCAACCACTTCCACCACCCGAACATCCTAGGCCTGCGTGACATCTTCGTGCACTTCGAGGAGCCGGCGATGCACAAGCTCTACCTCGTGACGGAGCTGATGCGGACGGACCTGGCGCAGGTGATCCACGATCAGCGCATTGTCATCTCGCCACAGCATATCCAGTATTTCATGTACCACATCTTGCTTGGCCTGCACGTGCTGCACGAGGCCGGCGTCGTTCACCGCGACCTGCACCCCGGCAACATCTTGTTAGCAGACAACAACGACATCACCATCTGCGACTTCAACCTCGCGCGCGAGGACACGGCGGATGCGAACAAGACGCACTACGTGACGCACCGCTGGTACCGTGCGCCGGAGCTGGTCATGCAGTTCAAGGGCTTTACGAAGCTGGTGGATATGTGGTCGGCGGGCTGCGTTATGGCCGAGATGTTCAATCGTAAGGCGCTTTTCCGCGGCTCCACCTTCTACAACCAGCTCAACAAGATTGTGGAGGTGGTCGGCACACCCAAGCTAGAGGACGTGGTCATGTTCAGCTCTCCCAGTGCCCGCGATTACCTGCGCAACTCGCTGTCAAACGTGCCTGCCCGTGCGTGGACGGCTGTTGTGCCCACGGCCGACCCGGTCGCACTCGACCTCATCGCGAAGATGCTCGAGTTCAACCCGCAAAGGCGCATCAGCACGGAGCAGGCGCTCCGCCACCCGTACTTCGAGTCGCTCTTCGACCCGCTGGACCTCACAGAGGGTCTGAGCGAGCGGTTCCATTTCGACGAGTCCGTGACGGATGTGTGGGACATGCACAAGATTTTTACTGCCGAGGTGGAGCGCTTCAACGACCTGCGAGAGAGGCGGGAGGAGGTGGCCCGCGAGCGTGCCATGGCAGCGCAGCAACAGGGCGAGCAGGTGCTCGGTACCGACCACATGCCTCGAACGCACAGCCTCATGGAGTTAGCAGGTAACGCGCCGGCCCCGTCGTGATCGAGCCTCGCCGCAGCCAGCGAAGCAGAAACGCGTGCACGCCTGCGTGTGCTTGTGCGAACTCGTGTACGCGTGTGAGGTCCCAGGAAACAAAGGTCGATCTTGTCTTCAGCGGCGAGCCACGATACGGTGGAAGAGGCTGTGGTGTGGCAGCATAACAAAGGACTCACCCGCCTAGGAATGAGCTCGGGCCAACGTGGAGGAAAAGCGAGAGGGACACACGACAGCGGGACGAGTCACCGGCGGATAAAAAAGAAGACGGAAATCGAGTGCACATGCCCGTGCGATGTGCGCGTGAACGTTTCGCGGCAGTGCGTATGCGTGGATGCGTCGGAGCGCGAGTGGAAAGGTGAGGAACATGGGCACATGTGCGCCCCAGGGTGTGTGTGTATCACGCTGTGCGGCCCACGCCGGACTGTGACACGGGAGGGACGGAAAAGCACAGCGCAGCAGACGGGGAAGGAACAGGCTCCATCGTACGTCATCAGAGGCGTGTGCTTGCGTGCGTCTGCCTGCCTTCTTTCTCACTCTCTAGTCTTATTCCCTTCTCGCTCGTCACCACCACCACCCCACGAACGGCGTGTCCGTGCGCCAACCGCCACCCGCCACCCCTCAAAAAAAATCAGTTCTCTTTTGCGGCCGATTTCGGGCAGCCGTAGCCGATAAAAGTTGATGCATCTCGTCGTCCTCCTCCTCTCTTGTCGTGGTCCCCTTCGCCTCTCTCTGTCGGTCTCTCTCCTTCTCCCTGAACGGTATCTCCCCTCTGATAGCTGCTCCAGGTGGCTCGCGGGCGGCGACGTTCGGCATCGTCACAGCAGCCAAAAAAACGGAGGTAGAGCGAAAGACGGAAGGAAACCAACGTTTTGCTTGTCCGTGAGATGTGCGTGTGTTTTGTGTGTGTGTGTGTGTTTCGACTGCGTCACACACTCATCGTGATTGTTTTTCTCGGTCGCTCTGCTGCTGCTGCTTTCGATGTGCTTCGGCACCTTTCCTGTTCTCTGAGAGATCGCCGTCCCACCCCCCCTCCCTCTCTCGGCCTGTATCTTCGCGCACATGCACATAAAAACGTGACAAAAAAAATTCAGCTTATGTGTGTGTGTCTCTCTCTCTGTGTATGTGTCTCCGTGTCCGTGTCCGTCTGGGTGCCTGCTTTCCCGCCGTCACTACACACACGCACACACACACACACACATATGTATATGTATATGTATATGTATATGTATATGTATATATATATATGTATATGTATATGTATGTATATGTATATGTATATGTATATGTATATGTATATGTATATGTATATGTATATGTATATGTATATGTATATATATATGTATATGTATATGTATATGTATATATATATATATATGTATATGTATATGTATATATATATATGTATATGTATATGTATATGTATGTATATGTATATGTATATGTATATGTATATGTATATGTATATGTATATGTATATATATATATATGTATATGTATATGTATATATATATATGTATATGTATATGTATGTATATGTATATGTATGTGTGGGGACGTCTTCAATGCACCCCCCCACCTCCCTCTCTTTGCATCCTCCGTCCGCCCCTCCCTTTTGGTCGCAGCTCCGCTCAATATCGGCACTTACGGTTCTCTTTCTTCGTTTTTTTTTTCGTTGTGTGCGTTTATGTGTGTGTGTGTGTCTGGCGGGTTCCCTCTCCTTCTCCACACCTCCCTTTACACTCCTCTGCGCCGTGCCGCCGCCGCCGTCCCTCTTCGCTGTCGGTCTCTCACGCGGCGTTTTCGCCTGTGGGTGGGCGCGCTGGAGCTTTTCTCCGCCAAGAACACTAAAAAAAAAACGTAAAAAGCCGACAAAAAACGCGTCTTTTTTTTTTCGTCTGTTTGCTCGACTCGTGACTGGCGCCCGCCCACCTGCCCCTCACACACACACGCCCCCTTCTCTTTTTCTCTGCCTTTCTGCCTTCCTCTCTGTCTCTGTCTGTAAACGCCCTCTCTTCTTCTCCCTGTTGCTAATGCCGTGGGAGGGAGGAAAGGAGGGAGGGAGATGCGCCATTACCGAGACACACACACACACACACGAGAAGCCTCACCGACGTACACCTGCTTTGAGCCGTCTGCGATTCGCTGTGCACATGCGCTCACTTCTTTTCCCTCTTTTCCTCACTCCCCACCTCACCCCCCGCCGTCACGCGAATGTTGTGCGCGCTTCTTTTATATTTTTCTATCGATGCTTCGGAGAGCACACGAGTGCACATGCATGTGCGTGTGGTCCTTTAGTTCTCCTCACGTGTGCTTTTCCTTCGGCGTTGTTGTGCGGCGCTTGAGCGTGCATTCCCTTCACCTGCCTTCAGCTCTCCCCGTTCCCATCCCATTCCTTTCCCTCTCTCTCCTTCTGACTAATCTTATCTCGATATCCGGTGCTCCCAGATGCGCTCGAGAAACGCACCCCAAACTAGAAGACGTCTGGACTACCTGGCCGCCGTGTTCTCCCCTGTCTTTCCTCTGTGTGTTTCTGTAGTGTCTCTCTCCCTCTCTCCCTATCAGCGCTTTTCCTCTGGTTGAATATCCCTGCAGACAAGACAGCAGCAACTAGAAGCACGTGCTCGGGCGTGTACCGGGGCGATGCAGTGTGCGCGCTTGTGTGACGGCGTTGTGCGTTATGTAGGTTGTTAGTGAGCACCTGCTCGTCCAGATGTGGGCAACCTCGTCGGCAGACGCGGCAGAGGTAGCAAACGGGAGGCGAATGCCCTCACCCCCCCCTCTCTTTCGTTGGCTGACGCGCACAGTCGTCACACCAGTAGTAAGATCCGCGCGTATGTGAGCGCGTGACGTCAAGCTACGCATAGCGGTGGATACGTATCGCGCACGCGCGCGCTCTCTCGCCCTGCTGCACGTTTCGCCACCCTTTCTATCGGCACGCGCACGTAGGTGCGTGTATCGTGAGCAACGAGCGGAACTTTTAGCGCAGTTGTGCGTTTTCAGGGTGGAGGGTGAAGGGGAGCTCTCCCGCCCCCTACTCCTCCTCTCTTTTCGCCTCGAGATGCGCCGTGCGTGTCCCCGTGCACGGTGCCTCGCCTTGTGCTCGTTGATGTGAACCATGACCATCGTCCATCCTGTGGCCGGCCTTCTCGCTTTCCCACCACTCACTGTCTTCACGCTCTTCAACGGCAATAAAGGAAGGCTGAGCACGCCAGCGTCCGCTGCGCCTGCGCCTCTCACCACCGAGGAGGAGGACCTCTGCCATGAGGCCGCCGCGGAGCGGGGAGACCACAGCGACTCGTCAGGCTCCGCTGTGATTGGCGAAGGCCCGCGAGCGCCGATCCACTCAATACGGACTGGGCTCCGCTGCACAAGGACGAGGCCCATCCAGCTGCGGCAGCCGCCCTCGCGCCGCCTCGAGCACGGTGCCTCCAGAGGCAACTGTCAAGGGCATCGGCTGCCCGTGCGCATGGCCGATGAGCAGCACCCCCAGGCGCCATAACAATGAATGGCCCGCTGCCTCGGCGGCGCACCGCCATGCACAATGTTTCTCAGCCAGTCGCGTTGCCGGTGCTGCCATGGCCGCTTCCATGGCAGTGAGGTGGGCACCTTTGGCAAAGGCCCAGAGGCGGGCTACCTGTGCCATCCGGACGGCAGCGCGCGCGCAGGCCGGCAAGCCGCTCTTGCAGCCCAGTGAAGAGGGCGGGGGCGCGCAAGTTCGCGATCGCGCGGTCGAGGTTATCGCATGACTGGAAGTCTCGGTACTTTGTGCTGAGCCCCGTGAATGACGGCACCTGCTGCTACACAGACAAGGCGGCGGCCACGGTCGGGTCTGAGAAGCAGGGCGGCGACACGAAGAGCGATGGTAGCGCGAGCCACGATGCCGACGCCGAACCGGGCAGGGAGGCATTGGAGGCAAGGCGGGCCCAAGGGCTTCGCTCCAGTCGACAAGCGCAGTCGCGTTCTGACTCAACCTTACATCTCAAGCTTATCGCTCATTGTCCTGTAGCACGTACGACAGGAGCATAGACATCATCATCTTTTAGTCCAAGGAAGGTGAGAAGGAGCTGCGGCTCGTCCTCCAGTGCGGCACCATCGAGGAACGCAGTGCTTGGATTACAGCGCTGGAGGCCCACCGCCACGCCGTGAACAATCTGACCGACTACTCGTCCGCCGCTAATGCGGCAGCCAAGGCAAATGCGAAGGAAAAGAAGATGTGCGAGGAGGTTTACTGGTAATGCGGCGGTACGGAAGCGCTGGTTGACGGCGGTCGTTGGTTGCCACAGTGCGCGCTCCTATCACCCTCAATCCACGTATTGCTTGACACGTTCAGCGAGTGCGTGGCAGCTGCGGCACCTGCTACTCACACATCGATGCCTGTTATGAGCACCAATAGGTGAAGGGGGGAAAGGGGGCGGGGGCCGACAACGGACACTCGGGAAGAGGTGAAAGCGAACGCGGCGCCGGAGGCAGAGGACTCAGTGCTGCGTCGCCTCCTCTTCTTGCTTTCTCTGATCGCTCTCCCTTCATGCACTTCTTTGTGTGTGCCAATGCATGTATGTGTGTGTCTCTCGCTGTATTGGTCCGCCCTTGAGTTGCGCTTCGGTCCGCAATGCCATGGACTCTCTCGCCCGGGTGTACGCATCTCTACGGTGTCGTCTGTTGTATGGTTTCCACTGCTTCGTGCCTAGCTCGGCGCGTACGCTGACCGAGAGAGGGAGGAGAGGAAGCTTGCACAGGCGCGTGGAGCAGGCACGGGGGCGATGTGTGGGTAGAAGGGCACCAAAAGGGAAGACAAGCTGCCGACGAGGCCCATGCCCCCTCACACGCACACGCACCCCTCTTCGCTCTCCCTGCCGGTCCTTTGCCCCACCCCCGCCACTGCACGCATACGCACACGCACATGCGCAACGGTGACCCGAGAACACCACCAGAGAGAGAGGGAGGAGGCGAAGGCAGAAGACCAGCCCTCGTGTACATTCTTCTCGGATACGTTTTCATCTTTATCAGTCGTCTCCGCTCCTCGTGATGACGTCGGGACACCGCTCAGCGCGTGGTGGTGCCACAGGGCCCAGCACACCCGCTCTCTGTGCGGGAAAGCCAAAGTAGCCGTTCCCCCCCCCTCCCTGCTATCCCTGCCAATGCCGAGCCACTTCTGGTGGTGAAAGTTTCAAGCACCTACGACATGTGGAAGTTAGAGCGATGCGTGGCTGCTGGTGTCGGCGGCCAGGTCTTGGGCGGCGTGGCATCGGAGCGAGCCGAGCCCGTGAACACGTCTGTGCCATCCGCATGATGGGCGGAGAGTGTCCGCGTGGCTCGAACGTGTCTTGCCCCCGGCCCTCGCACCACCCACTGGTGTGGGGAGCCTGAGCGCCACACGGAGAGGTGCACGGGGCGGCGACCGGCACAATGCGAGCGGCTGTGAGGCGACCTGCAGAGCAGGTGGTCGGTAGAGCTCGAGGCAGGGGCCGCGTTCTCAGATGACTGGGGGGGAGGCGGTGCGTTGGCTGTAACGCGTGTGCCTACGGCTGCTGTGTACGACGCGATGGGGCCTGCGACGGGCCGGGGCGCGTAGAGCGGAGTTTGACCTCATGTTGTCTGGCAGGAGGAACACGCGAGAACGCGACAAGATGCCCGTCGCAGTTTCCAGCAGCCTACGCCATTTTCGCTTTGTGCCGGCTTCGTCCCCCTCGTCTCTCGACTCTCGCCGCCGTCCTTCTCCCATTCCGTTGTGCAACGCTTGCTCCGATGTTTGTTGCCCACTTGCCGGATCGCCTTGCCTTCCTCTTTTTTTTGTGTTGTGTTGCTGTTTCGCCTGCCTCCCCTACTCTTCCCCTCTCGGCCTCGCCGCTATCAGCGTTGTGTGTGTGTGTGTTGGATGCACTGGCTCTGGAAAGACAATGTGCGGCACCTGGGAGAGGCGGTGCCCACTCCCTTTCCTTGTCTTCTTCGGCCCACTCCTCACTCTCGCTCTGCTCTGTGGCTCTCCAACTGTTCCACGCACAGACAGACATGAGTGCACGCAAGAGGCAGTGTTGGATGTGGTAGTAGCCCGCTGATGCGACACGCAGGCAATGCAGGAACAAAGACGAGGGCGCAATCGGAAATGACCGCCGCTGCGGCATTCCTTGCTTAGCGCTTGATGGCGGCTGTGGGATGCTCTCTAGCCTCCACCTGGCACGCTGTTGAGGGGCGCGTGTACACCTGCAGGAGGAGGAGGAGGGGAGGGGGTACCGTGTGATGCACCGCTCTTCGTCCTTGCTCTTCATTCCTCCCTCACGAACTTCTCTGCAGCAACGCCTCTCCTTCTCCCTCTCCCTCTCCCTCTCCCTCGCGCTCACGGCGGCACAACATTGTGTGTATCCCACACCTACATGCACAACCCCTGCTGCGCATGTGACACGAACGCAAGCGCAGAGTAGGAATACACATACTAATCAAGGATCGCCTACGCGTCGTTGCATCGCACGAGGCGTTCGATCACAGTTCTCCTGTCCACTGACCACCTCCGCCTCTCCCCATCCCTCTTCCCTCCCCTCGTAGTTCACATAAACGCTTTCAACAACGCTCGCGCGAGTCGATCATGTCGAGAACGCTGTACACGCTGTACGAGGCGCCGACAGGCTACGCCATCTTCAAGGTTCGCACGACCGAGGAAATCGGCGCCGAGGATGTCGCGCTGCAGAAAGAGCTGCAGAGCTTCAGCACCTTTTCACCGTGGGTGAAGCTCGTGTCTTTTGCACCCTTCGAGTCGCCTGAGAACGCGCTCGAGGACGCGGTTTGCATCTCCGAGAACCTGATCAGCACCTTCCTCAACAACTTCCTCACCGCCGCCTTCGCGAAGAAGGTCGCCAAGAACGAGGCGAACTGGGAGCTCGGCGTGCAGGATCCGAAACTGGGCAGCGCCATCCACGACGAGCTCAACATCCCCGTCTTGTGCAATGAGACCGTAGCCGAGATTAGTCGCTGCATCCGCCTCCACGCTGAGAAGCTGCTGCCGGAGCACAACGAGGGCGATGTGCCGCGCGCGCAGTGCGGTCTCGGTCATGCGTTCTCGCGTAACAAGGTCAAGTTTAACGTGCACCGCAGCGATAACATGATCATCCAGGCCTCGGCGCTGATGGAGCACATGGACAAGGGTGTGAACCTGCTGGGCATGCGGGTGAAGGAGTGGTATGGCTGGCACTTCCCCGAGCTGGCCAAGGAGGTTCCGGAGCCGCTCAAGTACGCCAATGTTGCGTTGCTAATCGGTAACCGCAACTCACTGGAGGCGGTGCCGGAGGAGGATGTGAAGGCGCAGCTGGGCGACATCCTCGAAGGCGACGAGGCGCTCGCGGCGCGCGTGTACGAGAAGGCGGTAACGTCGATGGGCGGCGACATGGCGGAGGTGGACTGGGACTGCATCCGCACTTTTGCGAAGCGTGTCGCATCGCTGGGGCAGTATCGTGTTGCCCTGGCGCAGTACCTCGTGGACAAGATGATGCTGGTGGCCCCAAACCTGACGCAGCTGATGGGGCAGACCATTGGCGCGAAGCTCATCTCCAAGGCCGGCTCTCTTACAAACCTCGCCAAGTCCCCTGCCAGCACGATCCAGATCCTGGGTGCCGAGAAGGCGCTGTTCCGCGCCCTCAAGAAGAAGAAGGGCAACACCCCCAAGTACGGCCTCATCTTCCACTCGTCTTTTATCCAGCGCGCGTCAAAGGAGAACCGGGGCAAGATCTCGCGCTACCTCGCCAACAAGGCCGCGCTCGCGTGCCGCATCGACTGCTTTATGGACGCCCCGCCGACAGTGTTTGGTGAGAAGCTGCGCGAGCAGGTCGAGGCCCGCCTGAACTTCTTTGACACTGGCAACAAGCCCCCGAGCAACAAGGCCGCGATGGCTGAGGCGCTGGAGCAGTACCAGCGCATCCTCCGTAAGCGTGACCGCAAGCAGGCGGACGAGGACGCCGAGGAGACTCCGAAGAAGAAGAGCCGCAAGGTCGTGGCCGCCTCTGAGTCCGAGTAAGGTAGCGCAGTGCGCACGGGAGCGTAAAAGCGATACGCCCTGCGGCGCGTCCCTTTCGCCCCTGTCGTTATCTCCCGTGGCGCCATATGTGTGTGCGTGTGTGTGTGTGTGTGCTTGTGTTTTGTTTTCATGCTAAGTCGACTTCCGTCAGCGTGGGTGTCCTTGAGACGTACTCACGCACCCGCGGAGGGCGAGCGCGGGCCCCGAGATGTTTGCGTAGGCACCGCGTGTGCGTGGCTGACGTGCGGAGACGACAACGATAACTAAAATACAGCTTAGCGATGAAGAGAAGGTTAAAGGAAAGAGAAAGCGCTGTCTCCATTATTCTCTTCTCACTAAGACGTGTGTGCGCGCGCCTGTGTGCGGTACATGCACATGCGCACACTCCGTCGGGCGCCGCTTTCCTTCCCGTTCTTTCCTGTCTACGTTTCTGGCAGCTCGGCGTTAAAAAGAAATAGAGACGCTCCAGACAACTCCCCCGCTTGCCACCCCGCCAGCTCCCAGAGGGGGGGAGCGCAGCAGGTGCGTTGCGCGCGTCAGCGTGGGCGTCCTCCTGCACGCTGTGCTCCTTCGCTTCTTCATTACTCTTCTTTGCTGAGTGAATTTATGTGACAGCCGGCGTATGCTGTAGTGGAGGAGGGGCGGTGGAGGGGGTGGCTAGCGCTGGGAGGGGGGGCACAACAGCGGCAGACGTACGCAGGAACGAAGGCGCCTCGCTCTCAGTACCCTTCTCATCCATCTCTGCGCCCCTTTTCTGAAGGGCAGCCCTTTCTCTTACCCTGCTATTGTCTGTGATCGGTGATCACGGACGGTTGCACCCCCCCCTACCCTGCACTCAGCACGGGTGCCTCCCTGCGTACACGCACGCAGGCACGCCTACTTGTTGTACTTCGCGTCACGGCTGTCCGTCTCTCTCGCTCTTCTCGTCGTCACATGGTACCCCGACACCCCTTACATACGCATACGCAGAACTGCAGCGCACACACGCTCTGCTTCATCAAGAGAGAATGCATGCATGTGTGCGTGCGCAGCTCCGCTCGTGAGCACCTTCTACCTCTTTTCTTCTCTCTCGCCCCCCCCCCCGTTTTTGAGCCATGCTTCGCACATCCTATCTTCTCCGACCGACCCGGCGTGACGGCGCTGATGGCGCTGCCGCAGCTGCTCCGACGGAGCACTTGAGCGACGTGTACTTGTGCGCGTCTTCACCCCCGGTGATCGAGGAATGGGTGGGGTGGCCTGACGCGCCATGCGTGCTGGCTGGCAGCATACGGTACTTCATCGACACGCGCGGCGCACTGTCACCATGCGCGCCTGCGGAGTCATCGGCGTCGCGCGCCGGTGGCACGAAGGCGCTGTGCATTGCTGAGGCGAAGCCATCACCGAACCCCCCACCGGAGCTGCCCAGCGCCGTCCCCCTCGACGGGCTTTGCCGTGCGTACGAGGCAGCAGACGGGCGCAGCGGGAGCGCCTTCCTGCAGGTGTACTCTGTTGGAGCTCACGGTTTACTTTCTCCAGAGGCCAAGGCCGTGATAACTGGGTGCGCCATGGCGGCGCTGCGGTCGCGACTGTCGCACCTGCTGGGCCTCCTGCCGCACGAACGATTAAACGAGGCCGGCTCCGCCTTGGGCATGAGCGCCGTGGCAGTACTGAATCGGTACTGCCGCGCGTCTGCTGCCCTTCCACCGCCGTCGCCGAGTTTGATGCGGCCTCGATGCGGCACCGACAAGGATGGCGGTGGCATGCGCGGTGGAGGCTGGGTGGTGACATGGGCATTGGAACTTGTTCTCTGTGTGGCCGCTTCGCTCATCGCCGCTGGGCCGCCGCTGGCCACCGCGTGTCCGCCACTGTGCGTGAGCGACTGCGGGGAAGTCATAATGGCCTCGTTGCACTTTGGCCTCGGTGTACGGCTGCAGCGCGACGCTGTTGCCCACCACGACGAGAGAACGGCCGCATCTTCCATACCACTCACATCAGCTGCCGAGAGGCGCCCGCGCTACGCTGCCCTGTCCGTACAGCTCACAGAGTGCACACCAGCATCCTCGCACCCGCTGGATGTCCGCCGCGCTGTCGATGTCACGAGAGTTATCTACGTGGACCATATTCGCTCTGCGCAAGCGTACGCTGAGGATGGCACGGACGCATTCCAGCGACTTGCGCGGTGTGCAGGTCGAGTCAGCGATCCGCTGTCACTGGCAACGGCACGAGATGCCTGGGCAGAGGCACTGCAGTCTTATCAAGCCAGCGCCACCGCTTCGCAAGGGGGCGTGCTGTTTGTGCTGACGCACGACCTGTCAGCGCAGTCTGGGCCGGCCGCCCTTCTCCCCTTGATGGTGCGCGAGGAGCGAAGTCGTTCTCACGCCGCCGAGATGTCGCACGACGTGGTCTTTCCGCCGGCTCTACGCGACCACGTCCTCGCCTCCGTCCGTGTGCGGAGCGCGCCAGCGTACTTCAACCACATTCTTCTGTGCCAAGCGTGGTCTTCGGATGACGTGGTTACTGAGGCCTACGCACGCCACTGGGCAGACAAGCTTGCGTACGATAGCGCTCTGGCGCCTGCTCGCGTTGCCGTGCAGTGGAGGGCGTCTCTGCTCGTGCCAAGTGCAAAGGAAGGTGCGGCCGTTACCTCGGGTGCAGGTGAGGGCCAGACACTGGCGCCTACCCCGCTGCAGTGGGTTCTGTACACTGCTCGCCGTCAGCTCGTCGTTGCCGTTGCTAATCGGTCGCAAGCCGTGCTAACAGGACGGCGACTGGGGCTCGACCGTGCGGCTGCACCGGCGACTACCGAGGTTGCTCCGTTTTCGCCGTCTGCGCTCCGTGCATTGGCGGAGCAGTGCGTCAAGGCGCTGCCCGTCGCACGTGGACTGCTGGGCTGGCACTGTCCGTGGCCTGTGCCATCGTGCTTGCAGAGCACTGGCACCCGCATCGCAATTCCGTCCGCCGCTGCAGTTGAAGAGGTGTTGTGGGCGCTGCGCATGTTGGGCAAACTGCGATGGAGAGCGGCACAGCTGTACGAGGCGGCTGGCGACTCGGCCGAGCAGCATCAGCAGCTGCGCGCGTTGCGAGCCGATGTGCAGCGCTGGTCGTCGCGTCGCCGTGCGCGAGCGCTGGCGGCTGATGGCGCTACCCTAGCGTCTGAAGCGGCTGCGTGGACGCCCACGGTGGAAGATGTTGTATGCCACGTAGACGACGGCGACTGGGGCGCGCTGACCAAGGAGCTATCGAGCATGCTGCCCCCAGCGTAACGGCGGTGGCGTCTCCCTTAACCTCTCTGTCGGCCTCTATGCATGTGCGCAGCTGAGTCCGCAGTCGCCTCGCCCCTCCCTCACCACGAAACGAGAACAGCACTGAGGACCCCTCCGTCCTGCCAAGCCCGCCCTCATCGTGCCCTCATCGGTCGTGTCAAATGGAGGTAGCGCGCACGTCGCGTGCCTTTGCTCCCCTTCGCGTTTCGGATTGTGAACGCGCGCCAGCGTGGTGGCAGCCTTGTGCATGCGTGCCACGTGCTGCTGCTGCTGTCGGCACACGCCCGCCCACCCAGCCACGTCCCCAGCTCAGGCGCCAGCACTGTTTCTCTGCTATGCGTCCATTCTCTTTCCTCGTCCACACCTGTCCCCCTCCTCCCCCCCCACACACACACACTGCGACACCGCCCTCAAAAAAGTGCTCTCATCGAGTCCATCCCTTCACACACCCTACATCCGCCATCACGCCCATCTCGCGCTCTGTCTTTCCCGGGCATACATACCCCACCATTACCAGCGCTACCATTTTCGCCTTCACTGCAGCGATCACCACTCGTACCACTGCGACTCTCATCGAGCCCTAACGTCAAGCAGCAGCAGCATTGGCAACGAAAGGAGCCGCATCCGTAGCCGTCGCGCTACAGACCCCGTTCTTCCCTCCTCTTCTCTCTCGCACCCGGCGCTGGGCCCCTGCGAACTGCTGTCGTCCTGGCGCTTCATTGCTCGCGTTCCTTTTCCCTTCCGCTTGTACTCTGTTCGCGCACACCATGCCGACGATTCGCAACCTCACAGCTGTAGCGGCCGTGGTGGCGGCGACGGTGCTGCTGGTTGCAACGAGCGCCACGGCGCAGGCGGACCAGATGTGCAGTGACCCGGCAAACCCGTTGGCGAGCATCGATTACAGCGACGCGGCTGTGCAGGCCTGTGTAGTTGCCCGGTGCACCACGACGCTGAATGTCACACCCACCATAACAGCAGACGGCTTCTGCGACGGCGTGGCCACCTCCGAGTCGTCTGCTCCGTGCAACAAGCTGGAGATGGGCTACAATGCGTACTACGCCTGCCTTGTGCACGCGCTGCAGGGTACGAATACGACCGGCCTCGCCGAATTTGGTGCTGCCGCCAAGGAGTTCTTCAGCACCCCCGGCTTCCCGTACCGCCTCTCCCTCCTCGGCTGCTACGCATGCAACCATTACCGTTTAACCGTATTCCCGTCCTTGGACAGCAAGTGCTCGAACTGGACCTGTGCCACCGTCTCTTCGCAGAGCCCGTCTGCGCCAGCTTATGGCCAGCCGGACGAGGGCTACAACCACCGCCTGTGCAGCACGGGCTGTATCACGGGCATCATAATGATTCCCTTCACTGTTGTCACATGCGCCATCTTCTTCGCGTGCGGGTGCTGCTGGCCGTCCCCATCGCTGAAGACGACCTACGAAGCGATGCTTCAGGAGGAAAGGCGAAAATACCGCCGGCACCCCGCAGCCGACGACGACGATTCGCATGACCTGGATAACGGCTGCTATAGCCTTGCGCACGAGCCGGCGCCCGTAAGCGATCAGAAGAGCCACCCCGAGGTTGCGGGGCAGCACTCTGTGGGAAATTAGGCGCCTACTATGTGCACAGAAACGTAGCCCATATGCACAATCTTCTGGATGGACCTCAAATCTCGTGCACGCGTGTGTGTGGCAGAGAGAATGACGGCAGCGAAAGTGGACCAATGTGCACAGGAAAAGTGAGAGGCAGCCGGTGTGAGGTGTGCATCTAGGTCAACCCCTCCCTCATAAGCGTCGTGCACGCGCATCACTAGAGGTGCTCTGCCTCTCCTAATCACACACACACACACACATGCACGTACACGTTGCATCAACGTGGGGATGGTGTGGGGTTTGCTCGCAGACCAGCCACTTCGCATTCCTCAACGCCCACAACGACACAGAAACAGACACAGACGTGCGAGAACAGGCTTTGATGGCTCGGTGTGTGTACGCGTGTGCCTACTTCAGTGTATGTATGTGCATCAGTGCAGGACTTTCATAATGTGGCCTTCGCTGCGTGCCACTGTCCTCCTTCACCTTGGCTTTCTATTATCATTGTCTCCCTCTCTTTGACGGCGGGTGTTCTCCCTCCTCCTCCTCCTCCCCCCCTCCCATCCTCATCGTCCTCTTCTTGTGCATCTTTCGTCTTTAAAGCCCCTCCCCCTCTCCCTTACCATCTACGCACACACATACACGCGCGCACGCCCGCCATCCGTAAAAAATTCCTTTTTTCCTTCGACGTTGTATCGGCCTTTACGGCGTTGTCTGTGGAGGTTTCGGTGTGTGTGTGTGTGTAGAGGTGTTGGTTTGTGTCGGTGCCGTCTTGCCCTTTTACGTGGTGGATGTCTTTCAGTCGTTGGCGCTCATTCCCGTCCATTTCTCTCTCTCCTTCCTTAAATATACGTACATATACATATATGTGCGCGTGTGTGTGCGTGTGTAGGTAGGTTTGTGTGTGTATGCGTGTGTGTGCGTGTGCTGTAGCCCTATATGCCTTGTGCTGTTCGCCGCATGCAAAGTAGCGAGCGCTCACAGACAGGTGAATGGGAAGAAGGAGGACGATGTGGTCGCCGTGCCTCGTGTGCATGCATCCGTATGCAACGCAACCACCCTTTCGTGTCTTCTTATGGGCACCACCCCTCCCCCCCCCCCACACACACACATATATATATATACAAGCCTCACCATTCTTCACCAACAGCATTTCTTCATCTGCCCGCCGTAGCATCCCTCATCCTCACTTCACTCCGTCATGGGCTCACTATCGGTGGGATTTTAGACGCCGGTCAAACGCCTCATCTCCCCCCTCCTCGTCCTCGTCCACGAGCTGCCCACTTCTGCTGCTGACGCAGCAACGCTTGTATGTTTCCGCGTATGTCATTCCCGTTGTTTTCTCTCGTTGTCAACCCTGACTCATCGGCGGAATGGTGCACCGTGTAGGTGCTGGCGGCTTCTTCCTTTGTTCAGTTCACGCTGCTCTTTTCGTGTTGTGAATCTGTGTCTCACAGCCTCGGCAGTGGCGTGTGCGCGTGCGCGTGCGTGTGTGGGGTCTCCTCTGTGCGATGCCTCTCTCTCTCTTGCACATCGCATCTGGTTTTCCGTTTCCCAGTCGTGGCGCTCGCTTGTTTACTTGTTTCAGTCGTGTTTTTATTGTTGTTGCTGCCTTGCTCACATTCGTCGCGCAATTCCCCCACCCGTCCTACCAGCGTATTCGAACCACGGTGCGTGGTGGGCGACCGACGAGAGGCGATCTGAATTCGTAGAGATGTGTCACGTGACGTCGACCTCCACGTGCAGACAAAGAGGAAAGGCCGTAGGAGAAGCATGTAAAAGCACGGTGCATCTTGTGCGCTCGCGCTTTCTCGCGTCATGAAGATGGTGAGGCTTTAGCGTGCGCTGGTGCCGTCAATGATGGCGGCAGACGACGCCTCGCATCAGATATATGCGCGCCTTCCGCTCACTGGCATCGAATTTGTCGATACCACACACGCGAGGGTGTAAGCTGCATAAAAGAACGGCATTGACAGCCCTTGCCAGCAGAGTTGGAACGCAGAAGCGCACCTTTCACCCCCAACACCTCTCGCACTCTCTGAAGCGCACACGCTTTTTTTTTCTGCAGCACCTGCTTCCTCAGCTAAGCGGTCCATCTTTCTCACCCGTCCCCACACGCCTCACTTCTCGCGTTTTACCGTTCGCTTTCGTCTGAGCGGCTTCGAGCTTCATACCCTCGTCCACTGTCCACCACCCCCTCTTCACCGCTATCACCAACACTGCGCGCGCCTCCAGGAAACCGCTCCAGCGCCTTCCCTCTTTTTTCCCCATTTTAAAGCCTCTCCAGGCCCTTACGCGAATCTACACGCATACACATCCACTCCCCTGCGCGCCCAAGGACCACTCGTCCGCTTTCCACACACTTCTCTCACCCCCGCCGCGTGCCGAAGAATACCGCGACAAGACTCCCCCTCCTCTCAAGCATTGCTGGTTTCAAGAAGACCTCCGACCTTACCATACTCTTCTCTATCCTCCTCCGAAAAGGGAGTGACGGCCACCATCACCATCACGCGGACCGAACTGGCGTGCGCGTAGACACGCACTCGGAGCGGTTGCGTCTCATCTCTCCTTTTCCGTTCATTGTACTTCTTTGTCTTCGCTGTCGTTTGTGGGCGTGTGTGCGTATTTGTATCGGCGCTCTTCCGCCGACCTCTTCCTCTGTCGCTGTCGCGTGCACGGCGGACTGTACTCGCCATTCACGTCACCTTTCCGTGCGCCCCTCCCCCGCCCGCTCGCTACACAGAGCGACCAATTCGCATACACACACACACACATATATATATATACATACGCATATATGTAGATATATATTTATCCCCTTCTCTCTCAGCCGCACATACGCTAACTTTTTTTTTTGGTTGTTGGATTGCCGTTGTCCTCATCCGCAGGCAAGTGTCTCGGCGTCTCTCGTGCCGCCTCTTCCATCTCATCCTACTCGCCTGCCTCCATCTCTCTTGTGCGGTCTCGCTTCTGATCTCGGGCAAGTGCGCGGGCCTCACTCGCCAAGCAGCTTTCGTTCTTATTTCTTGCGTTTGTGTGGCGTGAGTCCGTGTGTCGGTGTCACTGAGTCTGTGGTCACGGCCACGAGAGTCCGCGCAGCCACGGACTGCACCGAGTACAAAAATTCGTACACGCCAGCCCTCTCCCCCCTCTTCCTTTCACTGCGCCCCTCACACACTCCTGCACAAGCACCGTCATTGCTGTGGCGTGTTTGGGCGGCTCCCTTCTCGTTGGATTCTCTTTTCTTCTTAACGCTGGTGTACGTGTTTACGCGCGCCGCTTATTACTTTTTTTGTTGTCATTGCTGTTGTTTAGTTTCGTTGTAGCGTGCACACGCGTTCGTGTCTGCTGCCTGTGCGTTCGTGCGTGCGAGAGATAGTGGAGTCCCTAGCACACAGACACACACACACACACACGCACACAGACACAGATTGGTCTTGCGCGCGCCCCTGTTGGTATTCATTGTTGAACCGCCCGCCTCGCCCATCGCACCGCACTGCACCTTCTTTGCCGTTCGCGTTCCCTCTTCTGTTGCGGCCTTAGGACAACCTATGTGTGTGTACGGTGACTCAGACTCTTCGAGGGCGCTATAACCATGTCGTACCGTGCACGCCAATCTGAGTTGCCCAAGTGGTTTCCTCAGGAGGAGGGTGTAGCGACCAACCGCATCAGTGCCCCTGTGACGGACGACGACTTGAGGCGTGACTTTGACAGCGAGGTGCTCGAGCTGGAGCATGACAAGTCCGTCAGCCGCAAGGAACGCGCTGCAAGGAAGAAGGAACTGTTGAAGCGCCAGGCTGTCGTGGAAGAGGAGCGTGAGCGCCGTGCCATCGCCGCGCTGGAGACGAGGCTACCTCGGCCGGATTGGTACTCGAGCGACGACGAGGCCGAGTTCATCCAGGATGGTGTAGAGGCGGAAAAGATCAGCGAGCTCAGGACGCAGCCAGAGGGCGGCGTTGGGCTTGTGTTCTGCGTCGTCTACACGGCGCTGAGCGCGGTAGCGTTTGTCTTTCACTTCACGAGCTCCTGCCCGATCCCGTGGATGCGCAGCGAGTCGGGCCGCAAGTACGGCGTGTGGCGCGCGACAGGCGGCGGCCAGCCGGACCTCAAGGTGAGCGACATCCACGATTGCTCGTACGAGATGCAGTTCTGGCAGGCCGCGGCTGCCATGTCCGTGTTGGCCACGTTTGCCTCGCTTGGCGCCATGATCAGCGGCGTGCTGCTGTGCGTGAACAAGGGGCACATGGGCGCCTCCTTTATCCTCAGCTTCTACAGCTTTTCCTTCTCGCTCGTCTCGTGGGCGCTCGTGGTGGCGCTCTACCACTCCTTCCGCTGCGGCAAGGGCACCTTTGCCGGCGGCGTGGCTCACCTCGACACCGGCGTCGCGCTGACGCTGATTGGGTGGGTGACGCACATAGCCGCCCTCACCGTACTCGGCGTACACTTCGTCAAGTACTGGACGCGCTCGATTAATAGCGGAAAGACACGTGCGGTGCGCTTCATATACGTGGCGGTCGGCGTCGCCACGATATTCTTGTACTCTGTGGGCCAGGCCTACACCATGTGGGGCAAGGCGTTTCCGCAGGTCGAGGCGTCTGTCTCACTGTGGCACGTGCGTATCTACGACCGTAAGACGCGGCTGTCCACCTTCCTGAGCCGCGGCGCGTACAAGTGCCCCGCCATCACCCACCGCATGAAGGCCGCGGCGGCCTTAATGATCATGAGCATCATCTGGCTCTTCTTCGCCGTCGTCCTCGGCACAGGCGCGTGCTACAAATCGCAGTACATCAAGATCTCCATCGTGTTCGGCTACGCCTCCTGCATCTTCGCTCTCACTGCGTGGATCACACTACTCGTGACGTGGAACGGCCGCCTGTGCACCGGTGTCACGCCGAGCGGCCAGTCGTCCTGGACGGACATGGGGTACAACGGCATCCCGTCCGGCATCCAGAATGCGCAGATCAACTTCAGTGGCTACAGCCTGCGTGAGGGTTTCGGTCTGATTGTGGGAGGCTGGGCCATCAGCACTGTGGCTCTCATCTTCAACACCGTCCTGTGGGACATCTAAGGCTGTGCGTGTGTGGTGTCGACGTGCTTCTGTTATGATGCCGCTCCTCTTCCACGCAGACTCACGCACGCACATCCAACAAGTCCCCCTTCCCCTCACCCTCCGGACGAAAAAAAAAAGACCTCGGATGTGATAGCAGCGTGGGCAGCGGCGCATCGGCCTCGCGCGCTTCGGCACCGCACCGCCGCCTGTACGAACGCTAATACTTGTTTCTCTGCTTGTGACAAGAAGAACAACTAAAAGGCAGCGCCGCCGAGCCATCGCTGCCGCAGCCGTGGCGTTGGCAGCCATCACTGCGCGATACACAGTGGATGCGTGAGCCCCCCCCCGCCCCTTCCCCTTCCCTCTTCATCTTGGCTACAGGTGCAGGGCGTGCTGGGCCCCACCGTTTGTTTTCCATGCTCCCCCACCCCCTTTCGCTTTGGTTGCTTGTTCGTCTGCGCGCCGATGTCTGTGAGGGCAGGGTAAGATCGGGGGAGGGGCGTGTGCTGCTTCGTGGTTTCGCAGAGATGCAAGAGACGTGCGCAGTTGGCAGGCGCGTGGGAGCCGGGAGGGGGCTGGCAGAGCGGTGGCGGAATAGCGAGAGAGGTCAGACGTGAACGGTGTGCTGTGCGCCGCCTCTCGCGTTGCATCTATGCATCCGCAAACGCCCCCACGTGGAACCTCTTTCGCACGGCACGAGCCGGCGTTGCATTCGTTCTTTCCTTGCACTCCCCTTTTCTCTCAGCCTCCTCGTCCCCTCCCCTCTTTTTTTCCGGCCTTTGCCGATCTTGCTAGCGGTCTCTCTCTATCTCTCTGTGCGCACGTACACATGCAGATGTGCATATATGTATGTATGTATATATATATACACACACACATGTATGTGTGTACATGTGCATGTGCATGCGTGTGGGCCTTTCCGTACCGTTCTTTCTGTTTGTGCGTTGCCGTTGTTGTCTTCCGTGTACTATGCTCATTGTTTATCATTGATAACCCGAGTCACCGAGGGACCGGCGAGATGGCGGCAGCTATCAGTGCCACTTGCCTCTTTCTACTGATACCAGCATCTCGCGCACTTCCTACGCTTTTCCTCGCCCGCATTCTCTGTGTACTTGTGCGCGGCTCTGCACACAACCGCCATCCCCCCACCCCTCTTCTCTCCACCGAGCTGGCCTTTGCAACCAGCCGCTCTCGTGTCTGCGCGTGCGTCTCTGTGCCTCCCTCAGTGTGTGTCGAGGGGGCGGGGGTCCGTGTGCTTGGCGCCCCTCCATCGCACTTCCTTTGTTGTTGTTTTCGTAGTTTGCACTGTTCCCATATTTATTACGAGCTTTTATTGCGTTGTCTCCTCATTTTACCTTGATGAGCAGCTGTGCACGCGAGTCTCTGCGTGTGCCGGAAGGTGTGTGCGCCTGTGCGGGCGTGGGGACGCTCTTTGTCCGCCGCGCCGCCTTCTCCCGTCGACTTTATCTTCTTTTTTCTGTTCCTTGAAGCACCCCACTGCTTCTCCCACACTCGCATACCCCGCACACCTGCACACTCCGCCCTCGCTCCCCCTTTTTTTTGTTTGTTCTTTTTTCTCTGTCCCTCTCTTCAGCTCCTCCTGCCTCTGTGTGTGTGTGTGTGTGTGTTTGCGTGTGCATCGTGCCCGACCTTCTCATGCAGCACCGGCGGTGGTGCCGACGTACGCAAGTGCGTGCCTGCGCGTGTCTCCCAGGTGCATTGGAGGGCTGCATACACTCTCCCATCTCCTTGCATCTTCCCCTGCGGCGCGAGGTCGAGGCAGCCAAGTGCACGAAGGGCCGAATAAAGTGAAAGGGCGTTCGTGTGTGTGTGTGCGCTCAGGGACAACCACACCACATAAACCGACGAGAGGCAGCAGAGGAAGAGCGAGAGAGGTGGAGAGCTTGAAGGACGGCGCTAACGGTGGTGGTGATGGTGATGAGGGGGGAGCGACTCTGGAGGAAGACGAAGGGGGCCGAAACGCAGGCGTGAGTGAGCAACCCCAGCGGAGGGGACAGACAGGGTTTCTCAGATGCGAGGTCGCATTCGACAACATCGTCACCGCTCGAGGGAGAGCGGGGTATCTCTTGCCCACCTCTATCACCTGCTCTCTCCTCCTTCGCCAGAGGCAGGTCTCGCATCATACCCACCACTCCCCCCACCCCCACCACCAACACAGCCACCTCTTCTCTCTGCGGTTCGGTTCTTCTCCGTGCCCTCCCATCTCTTGACATTCATATGCGTCTCTCTGTGTTTTTTTTTTTGGAGAGGGGCGTTTGTGCGAGGGAACGAGGTGATGTTGACCCGCTTTATAATGCCTAAGCGCATACGCGTTTATGTGTGTGTGCCCGTCTTTTCACGCACACGTATGAGGGAGCGGGGGGCTTGAAGCCCCCTGTGCTTCACCACTTTTTATTTTTTTTCTTTACCTGCCTCTGTCGATTCGCTTCTCAGGCTGGTCAACTGTGCGCACGTGTGTGCGTGCGAGTGTTTTGCGAGGGAGAGGGAAGGAGCGTGCCGCTCAGCAGGTGATGTGAGGAGCGCCGTAGAATGTGTCTGTGTCTGTCTCTCTTTCCCTCTCCCCCTCGGTGTCTATTCGTTGTTCTCTGTATAACGAGGAGTCGTTGTTGTGTCTATTTGTGGCTCTCGCGTTGTCCCTTAGCGGGGATGTGGTGTGAGTGCGCGTGTGTGCGTCCCGTTCATTCTTCCCGCCACTATGTCTCGCAGCCTGGTGATTGCTCTGTTTTCCTTCTCTCTTTGGTGCGCATATGTCTGTCTATGTCTGCGCGCGCCCCTCGCTGTTGACGCCATCATCCCCTCAATGCCTCTCACCCCCCCTCTTCCATCCTCTTCTCCTTCCACACGCAGCACAACAACGAGGGATAGAGCGCTAAGCAAAATCCCCCCAAAGGAGAAACATGCGAATGAGCAGGAAGCAAGTAAGGAAACAGGAGGAAGCGGCATCCACCGCGGCACCGCCAACCGTCACGGCGACGGGGCCGATGGGGACGAGGGGCGCATAATGTGGGCGCGAAAGGGAGGGCAAAAAAAAAACGGAACACTTCGCCGTTGTTTCCGTAACTGCCTCGCTTCGACTGCGGCCGAGCCCCCTCGACCCCTCGCCCGTTTTGCAGTCAGGCGCCACCACACACGCGTGGGCGCGTCGTGTACAGGTACCCCCCCCTCCCCTCTCTCTCTCCTACCCTCGCCCTCCGAGGTGCACTCCGGCCGACCCCTCCCCGGCTGAGGACTGCACTTGCTCTCTGAGAAAGTCAACGGTGAGTAGCGTGAGTGAGGCACCCGACGCCGCTGTCTCGGGCGCGTGGAACTTACGCTTAGCGTTCACCACCGGCGCCCTCCATCGAGCGTCGTGACCTTGCTCTATCCGTTTCGTCCACCTTCCGTTACGGCTACGTGTGCAAGCTTGCGCCAAACCCTCACCCCCCTCCTCCCCCTCCACACTCTTCCTATCTGCTACGTCCATCTGTGTCTCATCCGCGGCCCATGTTCGTCTCTCACGCACGCGTGTATGCACACAGTGGAAGGAGCAGTAACGGTTGTTCCGCCCCCCCCCTCTCCTCCTCCCGCAACGCGCACCCCACCGGTGAATACGTTGCATCACTCCAGATAAACAAGCAGCAGCCACGGAGGCGATATCGGCCCCCTCCGCTCCCCTTTCCAAAGCGGCGATCGGTGCAGCCGCTGGGTCGGATGTTCGCCTCGGCGCATTCTATCAGACCTGTTTGAGTTTGCGTAACGGAAGAGGCTGAGGTTTGTCAGCCGCTTCCCCCCCCCTCCCCCCCAAACCCCCAACCCTCTCTCGCCCTGCAGGAGTCACTTCCAGAGCGCACCCTCCCTACTCGCACAACCGAGCACAGCTACACATCCCTTCTCCCGAGATGGCGGCCAGCTACCACAGGGAGGACCGCGCGGAGACGGAGCTGGTGGACCAGCAGCCGATTGAGCACTTCAACCCTGATCTCAACAACGTGAGCCTAACCTCTTCGCAGGCTGACGCGAAGGCGCTGGAGGAGGCGGCCGGCGTGGACCTGCGCGCGGTGCCAGAGGAGCACTCGGGCAAGTGCGTGATGATCTCATGGATCCTCTTCTCGTCCGTGAGCTTCATCTTCATGCTGGCTGCGTCGCTCCCAGTGCCGTGGCTGAAAGACGGCCAGGGCCGAAAGTGGACGGTATGGAAGGATGTGAACGGGACGCCGTGGAGCAAGATTGAGTGTGACCACAAACGCCAGTTGTTTCAGGCGATGGAGGCGTTCACGATCGTTGGATGCCTGCTGAGTCTTGGTAGCCTCGTCGCCGGTGCCCTGCAGATGATGGGCCGCGGCCACCTTGGTGTGATGATGTTATTCGGCTTCTTGACAGTGATGGTTTCGCTGACGGACTGGGCGCTTATTGTGAACCAGTACCACAAGCACAACTGCGCCGGTGATCAGGTATACGCGGCTGGAATCAACCGCCTTGACGCCGGCTTCGGCCTTGTCTTCATCTCCTTCACCCTGATGCTTTTCGGCATCATCGCCCTGGCGCGTTGGATGAGCGAAAGCCTCAGCCTGTCGGAGCTGCATCGCACCAAGTACCACAGCTCCGCCCTCATGAGCTCCTTCATCAGCGGCTGCGTGCTGACGATCGCGACTGTGGGAACGGCGCAGAACATGTGGGAGCACTACGACAGGAAGACGTCGCTAAAGATCACTTACTGGGGCGTCGAGATCTACCACCGCAATGAGGGCCTGTCGGAGAACTGGCCGCTGAGCTCCTACCACTGTCCACAGTTCACTCTGCATATGCGCGCTGGTGCCGTCTTTTCCATCATCAGCGACGCGTTCCTCTTTTTCACGTTCCTGTTCTCCGTTGCGGCCGTATATAGCCGCCCGTGCAAGTGGGTCACGGTGGGCTTCGGTGCGGTCTCCTGGATCTTACTGCTGGTATGCTCGGCGATCACGATCGCCGCTCGATACAAGACGTTCTGCCCCTCGGGCGTGGTGCCGCCGAGCACTGCCATCTACGGTGCCCCGCTCGACACCATCGAGCAGCGGGTGAACTTCAAGGGCTTCGTCATCACAGACGGCCTGGGTATGATCATCTCTGCCTGGTGCATCACAACGGCGAACCTCATCTACCTCGTGATCAAGGGGTAAGGCGGCGGTGAGGGCACAAGCAGGAGGTACAGCAACAACAAAAAGAAAAGGGCAAGGGGAAGGGCGATGCAGCGTGCCGGTGCGCGCGCGGAGAAATCCGTGAGTGGCTCCGCGGTGGATGACGGCGTGAATGGCGATGAAGGCGCTGCACCGTTGACGCGCTTTGCCACAGACACGCACATCTGTGCGGCTTTTCCTCGTGTGGCCTCTCCCCCCTCCCACTTCCACCCCCCCCCTCCCCCTCTTGCATCAGCCCCGGCCCTGCGGGCCTCCTCTGCGCTCTGCTCCACATGCAGGCAAACGGAGACGGAGAGGCGAAGGTGCAAAGAGCGAAAAAAAAAAAACGATAACGATTCAAGTGCAGGCGAAAACATATGCCAAGGCGTGTAGACGTCATCATACCCCACATGCGTGCGTGCAGCCGGTTGGGTGCATGCGCGTAATCGGCGGCGCGCGCGTGTGTGTGCGTGTGTGGTCATTTCTCTGGCGCTGATGGGTTGTTATATTTTGTATATTTTGTAAGTTTTTTTTTTTACAGTGGCCGTTATCTCTTCGCTGCTTGTAGCATCTCTCGACTTCTCACCAGCTTCACAGATGAGGCTCTTCCTCTTCCTCCTCCTCTTGTGTGCTGTGTATCCTCGTTGCTGCATGTCCTTCCCCCCTCCCCTCCCCTCCCCCCATCTACCCATCCCAACCCTTATTTTTCGTTTGGAGAGTCTGTGTATGCTGGCGTGTGCAAGAAGCTGGCTTAGCGTGCGCGTGTGCTTGTGGTACCCGCCTCTTGCTCGTGGCGGTGTCGCAACAGCATGAGGAGGAGGAGGAGGGGCAGCGGAGCGGGGCCCTAGGCGCAGCCGCACACACGCGGGAGTCGCACCACGGCATCCCTGAGTAGCGAGGGGGAGTGGAGGAGCAGGAACAAGCGAGCCGCGAGAAGGGAGGGAGGGAGAACTCCCTACGTCATGTTTGAAGACCGAACGAAAACACACGAAAGGGCCAGACAACGGACCAAACAAGCTCGCCAACAAGGGGAAGCATCCGGCTGCTCGAGGAGCCATCGACGGACGCCACATGCGCCGCTTCTCTTCTTCTTCTTCCCTGTGTTGGCATTATTCAAAACCCTCACCCACCCACCCAACCAAAAAAGAATACGACGACGACGCGCTGTGCTTTTCTTGTGCGGCACACGGCAGTCCACGTAAGATGCGATCTCACGCAGGGCATGGCTCTGTGTGTTGTGTGCCGAGACACACAGCCGCGCAGGCACCTCCACGGACGCTCGCGCTTCATCGTTCTCTGCGTGCTCGGCGTCAGTGAAAGAGAGGGCAAGCACCCGTGCGCGCGTGGTAGCATGGCTTTTGTCGTGGTCTTCCTCTGTGTGTACAGCACACTGTCTCTGTTGCCTAGGCAAGAGAACTGCACCTGCTGGGTTGCCTTATTCTTGAATACACCCTTCCCCCGCGCACGCGCCTGCCCATACCAGTACAAACCAAGACCCACACGCGTTCTGGCTGCCAGACTCCACCTTGGGCTCTCTCTCTCTCCTTCTCTTTCTTTCCGCCACGCTTCTTTCTTGGCCCTCCGCCGCCCCCCCCCCCCCGCGCGCACACCTACACTCGCTACTTTGAGTCGCTCATCTCTCCCCGCTCCCATCAAGGCGGCACGTCGGTAGCGTTGCATCACCGCCTCCCCTCCCTCTCTTTCGCTGCTCATGCGCGCGCTTGGGAAGGGTGTGCCTTGCCGTCTGCCGGTTGCCTGTTCTTCTCCGCCTCCCCACTCGCCTACCTTTTTCTTTCTCTGCCCTACAGAAGACTCGAGTAGAGCGCGCGTCTCCAGCGCATGAGCAGACCTCTGCACGGATGGTGCGTGCGCAGGGTCTGTCTCACCATTGACGCTTCCCCCACAACACAAGCTCGGTCTTTTGCTTGTCCGCTGCATCCATGACGTCGCTGACAGGCGTCACAGGCCCCGCAGCCGCCGTCGCGCCCTTCTCGGAGGAGAATGCGATTGTGCTCGACAAGTGGCTCTACGACGTGTGCGGGGTGGACGGCCTCCAGTTCCCGTCGCATCGGCGTGCGCAATTCGCGCGCTACGTGGAGCGGCTGCCACTTGTGGCAAAGACGAAGCGTTTTGTTGCCAACACCTTCAACTACCCGTCACGCTCCGGCACACGCGAGGTGCTCGTACTACAGAAGATGCTGGAGGCACTGGCCCTGCACACACAGGCGGTGGCGCGAGAGACGGAGCAGGTACAAAACAACGTGCTGCAAGTGCGGCGCGTGTTGGAGGAGCGCACGATGGGCGCCTCCGCCATTGTGGATGGAGAGAAGGCGGACGCCGTTAGCGGAGCAGCGGCCGCAGTGGAGAGGCGGAAAGGCAAAGGAGCTGCTGCGGCATCGTCTGCCGCGCAAGCTCCATCCTACGCGTCGTCCCCTCAGGGCCAGGGCTACGTGCCTCTCGATTCCGCTGCCGCCGCGGGTGACAATGGCGCTGCGACCCCTGCGAGGAGCGCAGAGGCGACCCCAAAACCGCAGCAGGCGGGCGACGAGGCCGTCAGTGAGGATGGCGACGCTTCAGCGACCCAGCAACCCTTTTCTGCCGCCGCGCGGGCGGCGCGCCGTGCAGACTACGATAAGAAGAAGGCGCTCTCTCTCCGCTACATATCAGCGATTCAAACAAAGACACAGGACATGTCCAGGCAGCGGGTGGAGATGGAGCAGCGACACGCACGCCTGCTAGCTGACAAAGAGCAGTTGGACAAGGAGTACGAAGCGCTGCAGACGACCGAAGAGTTGGTCGTGGCCCGCCATCAGGAGGCCGAGTCCCGCAAGAACGAGGAGACACTGCTGCTGAGCGAGGAGGCAGCCATGTATGCAGCCGAGGAGGCCGCATTCGACATGGCGTGGGCGGAGTGTGCTGCGATGCTCAATGAGCAACCGGCGGCCGCGTGCAGCACAGGTGAACCAGCGGGCAGAGCAGAGGGGCCGCCTTCCACGTCGCCGAGGCCGCATGTGCCGTCGCTCTCCCCACCGTCTTACCTCAGTTCTGCTTCCTCGCACCCGCTCCCGGCACCCTCATCGTCGTCACGCTCTCTCAGCAGCGAAGATCCTGTCGACGTTGCCGCTGCGGCACCTCCGAATACGGTGCCAGCGACAGTGGCAGCAGCGAATCAGGAGGATAGCGCCGGCAACCACCCAGGTACTCTGTCCGGTCGGAACCCTAGTGGTGGCTCGAGCAGCACCGCGCAGCCGCCTCTGCATCAACAGACCCTGGAGGCGCTGCGCCACCGACTCTCCGAGATCGGCGCCCGCACCACGAACTACCGCCGCCAGCTGCTGAATGAAGGGCACATGCATCTCCAACGCTTTCTCCAGTCCCAACAGCGACTCAAGGACTGGCAGGGTATGGCGGCGCAGCTGCGACGTACTCACCACCAGCTGCGCGGACAGGTGGACGTCATCCACACTGTTCTGTCCGACACAGCAAGACGACTGGAGAAGAGCGACGCGACGGCACAAAGAGCCGGCTACGGCGAGCAACTGACGCGGCTGAACGCACTGCTGAAGGAGCGGTCGTACGAGACGCTGCAGTACTATGTGGGCAGTCGCGAGGATGCCGAAATGGACATGCTGCTCGACGCGAGCGCCGACGAGGAGCTGCGCAAACTGCAGCGGCCCTCGCCCGCCAGCACGTTGGCGGGCGGCGACTTGACCCCTGCTCGGGCTGGCTCGGCGTCTGCATCCAGTTTGACTACGCCGACGCGTCAGAGCGCAGCTGCCAGCCCTTCTCATTCCAGTGACAGAGCCCTGGCGCCATCCGGGTCCTGGCGCACGCCTGTGCGCCAGCCAGCGAGCAACGGCACCGTAGCCGCAGCCACGCCCAGCAGTGGCACCGACATCCGAAGTAGCGTCGACTCGGCGCACCGCCATCGCAGCCGCTATGAGCTCGTTCGCCATCTGCAGCGGTGGGAAGCCGTGCTGCTGGCGGAGCGGCTGGCTATCTTGAAGGCCGCGCATATGGTGCCCGGGCCCAACAGCGGGACAGGGGCTAACACAAAGCAGGCCGACGGCTTCAGCGCCAGGAACGCCTATGAGGAGCTGCGTGCGTTGTTGCTGCAGCAGAGGGACCGCGTTGCCTCGTCCTCGTCGTGATGTTTTCCCTACTGTTTCGCTCGCTGTCCTTGTTATGCCAGTCTTATCGTCTCTCTTCTCACCTTCGACGCCGGCAGGGCACACATGCACGGGCGCTGCCCAGTCACGTCGGAACATCAGTGAGCTCGTGGCCGTCCCAGGCACAGCGACGATTGCGAACGGTGGTGATGGACTCGATAATGCTGCTCTTTTATCGTCTCACGAGCTGGTGGGTGTATGTGCATGTGTGTGCATGTGTGCACGTACCCGTACGATTGTGCCGCAACGTCTCTCTTTCTGCCTTCTCTGTGCCTCTTGCCTGTTCTCTGTACCGTCTGTGTTGTGGCCGCTGTTCTTTGCCATGTGAAGTGTGTGTGCTGGTCATGCCGCCCATGCAACAGGCCCCTCAGGCAACAACGTCCGCGAAGCTGTGTGCTCATCAGGGGCCAAGCAGGCGCTCTCCCTTATATATTATTATTATCTTCTTCGCCAAGCGAATGGGAAGAGCGATGCAACGACCCCTCAGCACCACCGCCACCACCCGCCCGGAATGAGAGGAAGGCAGCGACGCAAGGCGGATGTGTGGCGGTGTGGGCACTTGCTTTCAACGGCAGCGGCCTGGCGGAATGGAAACAAATGCATCCGCCTCTTTATCCTCCCCTCCCCTCCCACTCACATCCGCGCAGCTTGCATCTGTAGGGCTGCAGAGGTGTGACTGGAGGGGAGGGATGGTGAACTGCTAGCACGAGGAGATAGGCACGCCGGACACGAATGTGTCCCTCTCCTTCCGCCCGCCCCCCCCCCTGCCCAGGAGCACGCAGGAGACGACGGACATGATGTTTCTGTAGGACAGAAACCCTTAAGTTCCTCGCACGATCTCTGTCGCTTGCTCTCCAGTGAACATCGTCTCCCTCGGCCACTCCACGCTCTCGCGCCCGCTCCGCACACCAGGCCTTGTCTCTTGTGGTGCGCGCGCCCTTGCCTGCTTAACCATCACTACCCCGTAGCGCACACCCGCCCACACTTCCCACCCACAGACACGCGAGCACAAAGGTACACGCATACGCCTCCCAAGTCGTGATGCTCGCTGGGCTGCTGCGTGGCACTCGCGCAGCGATGGCGCTGCAGCGGTCGCGCCGCAGTTTTCTACCTCGAATGCGGCAACGCTCGTCCTTCTCTACCGTCTCCTCCGCTGCCATGTTCGAGAATACCCTCACCACACAGCGGGCGCAGAAGGGCGACTACGGCTTCAACGTGTTTCACAACTCCAACCCGCAGCACGGCGGCAGCTACGCCCGACACGAGCGACGCATGCGCGAGGACGAAGTGGAGGACTTCTTGAAATCTGTCAAGCACTGGCGGCCTGTGTACGAGGATGTGGCTGACGGTGATCTCGTGGGTGACGCGCAGTCGTCGTCGTCGACCTCGGCCTCTGCCGCGGAGCCGCCGATGCCGAGGCTCGCGCGCATGGGCGAGGAGGCCATCATGCGCACCTTTCATTTCGAAACGTTCCGCGAGGCTTACCTTTTCATGGGCCGGGTGTGGGCCTTCTGCTACGGCAGCGACAAGTACCCGCATGTCACGTGGGAGGGGACCGCCATCACGGTTTATCTCTACTCACCATCCTTCCGAGGCCTCAGCAAGCGCGAGGCGCGCGTGGCGGCGTTCCTGAACGATCAGTACAACATGCTTCGGAAGAGCAAGTGGCAGCAACGCCGCATCGTGGACGGCATTGTGCGACAGACCGCTGTGGAAGAGCTGCTCGGTGAGGAGGTGGCGGCGCATCTTGCGCGCCGGGAGGCGCTACGCACAGCGCCACTGCAGGAGGTGAAGGATGGGCCGCGCAGTTGGCGCAGCGCCATCGGGTCACCGTTGCGCAGCCCCAACAGCGGCAGCGATGGAGCAGGTAGTTCCATGGGAGTGCGTGACAGTTAACAAAAAAGGATGATGACCCGCACATTCCGCGTCGGGGTTCGCTTGCTTCTGTCTGTCCTCCCTCCGCCATAGTGCGGAGTGCATTCCACACGAGATTGCCCACCGTTTCGCTCGTACTCTCCCTGTGCCACCCTTCGTCTCGCTCCGCGCCGCAGGAACGCTCGTCCCTCTCCTTCCTCCATCGTTTGCAAGAGAGTGTTCTGGCGCACTTTCAAAATACATTCCTGTGCCTTTTCTGGGTGCGTCGTCATCACGTTGACGCACCAAGAAGAGCCACTTGGATGCGAACAGAACGGCATGACGCCTTTGCATACCCATACAACACTCATGGTGTGCGTCTATGCGTGCATGCGTGTGTGTGTGTGTGTGTGTGTGCCTTGGCTCCGTGGGGCTTTTCCTCGCCCAGGCAAACCGCTGTCGCTGCCGTGCCCCCGTTGCACCCTCCTCAAGCCTCTCTCCCCTCTCTAGCCGGTTTTCCGCTGCGGTTTTTCTTTTCTGCCTCCCTCTCTCGTCACCTGCCCAGCACACACTTACAGCGACCGCGGCGGCATCATAACCTTCGAGGAACCCATCCTACCCTCATCTTCCCTTACCCAGCATCCCATCCCATCCCATCCCATTCCATCTTGCGTACGCGAGCTCGGAGACGACGCGCAAGAGGACGCGGTATCTCTTAGGCGCAACACCATCCGGCTCGTGTTGCACATCTTCTTGGTCGTTCCTCGTCGCCGGACGCCCATACGTACACGCAAGCGCAGCAGCGGCAAAGGGAAGCGCAATGTCGCGCCCCAATTTTGACGATCTTCTCCACAGCCCCCCGATTCCCTTCACCCTGAAGATCCTGGGCATTCTTGGCGCCTTCGGCTGTGGCACCTATGTGCTCTTCCTCTTCATAATGCACCAGTACTACAGTATCCGCTCCTTCGCCGCGCTCCTCTACCTGCTCACGTTTTCGATCATCATCCCTTCAGCGGAGTCGGGTTTGTTGAACTACACGATGCTGGCCGTCTTCGCCCGTTTCCTTGTCTCCCCGATCGGCCGCGCCTTCCTGTACGTGTTCATGGGCGGGGTGATCCTCGGCAATGGCATCGGTGGCTGGGTGGTGGGCGCGTACCTCTTCGTCGTCGCCATTCTCAACGTTATTGCCGGGTGCTTACTGTATGCCTAGAAAGGGGCAGCTGTGTGTGGCCTGTCTGAGCGGCGGCAGCGGTGTTGAACGAGGAGCTTTCGGATTCAGTGTGAGGGTCCGCGGCGTCCGTATGAGGAGCGGAGGGGTCGTCATGGAAACACCGCGGTAGGGTCGTTCTAGCCATCCTGCCTTCCTGAATATGGTTTCCTGCGTGCGTCCCGGTACGTTGCTTTCTCTCTCTTTTTTTCCCTCTTCTTCCTTCTCGAGCGCCCGTCATGCGCCACACACACACACACAGATGTCTTCGCTACGCCATGATCTCGCTCGAACAGTCGATTCGTTGTTTCACCGGGGCATCGCCCTTCATTCCTTCCTCCCTTCTTTCATCGCTTTCCATGTGTCTTTCGAGTTATGCGTTTTGTTTTTCTTCTGCATGTTTGCTCTTGCGCCGAGGAAGCGTATGATTACCGCGTTGTTTCCGTTACGTAGCGTTCCTCGTGCGGAGAATCGCGAAGTTGCCCCCTCCCTCTCCCCCTCCCTCCCCCTCTCTCCAACAGCGTCCATGCCGTCCCAGTGAACTGTAGTAGTTTGTGCGCGCGCCTGTGGATGTACATGCGGTGTGTGTATGTGCATGGGTGTGCGAGAGAGAGAGCATGAACGCGCTGAATGTGTCTCCGTTATTATTATTTTTTTTTGTAGGAGTCGATGTGGTGCCTGTAGAACGTTGAGAGTGGCGGGGGGAGGGAGGAGGTTGAGGCGGCTCTGCCGAACTCCTGGTGGCTATTGTGAACTCCATCGGCCCCCTCTTCCGTTTACTCGATGCCGTTGCGGCGCCGCCGCTGCAGGAGCTCTTTTCCAGACTTCGCTGGCACCCTTGTCTCCGATTGCATGCGTATGTACATATATAGGTCTGCGCGCGGTTACTCGCACTCGCTCCCCCGCCACCCCACCCCATTGCCTTTCATTTCCCTTCTTCCATGTGTCTCTCTTCTATTCGAATCAGCAGCAGAAACACACACGCACACAAGCAAAACGAGCCAACGGGGGTGGCGGCGGAACGCAACACAACGACAGGAAGCGAGGTACGCTGTGTGCCCGCTCTGCAATGCCCGCGACGCCCACGGTGAAATGCGCACGAGCAGCAGCAACGACCGTAGCGGGGATGGCCCTTTTGCCCCATGTATGCATGTGTGCTGATGTGTGGGGCCGGTTGTTGTGTATATGTGTATGTTGATCTTCATTGTTTCACCGGCATGTCCTTCTCACTCGCGTTGTTCTCCACCGAGTCACTCACTTGGGCACCCGCGCCGCTTGCCCTCACGACCATACCCACACACCCACATGCCTGCCCCCTTATCCCAGCCAAGCATACATCTGCCCATGGTTCCTCGCGTGCCGTAGACTCGCGGTGACACAAACGGAGCACCCCCTCTGCCTCTCTCTCCTCACGCCCCACCACCTCGGCGGCTTCTCTTCTTCCTTAACCCCCTTCCCCCACCCCACCTCTCGCTCTCCTTCTGCAAAGACCGCGAAGACGTGTGAAGCTCTGCCCCTGTGCGTGCGCGGCTGTGCGTGCCGCTATCCATTCTGCACGACTCCCGTCACGTAGCGCGTGCGTCCGATATTTGTTTTCATCGCGGTTCATCTCCGTAAACCCCAGCTAACGGGACGTTCCCCCCCCCCTTACCCGCAAATCGACATAAGCAGCGCCTGTGCGTGTGCGTGGGCGTCTGTGTCTGTGTGCACTGACGATAACTACTCTCACACGGACGCATACACGAGTCGGCAAGGTGCGTGCACCATCGACCTTCGCGTCAAGGGCACAAGCGACAACGGCTGTTGAGTTGTGGTAGAATGCCTTCTTCTTCCGTTCAAGACACGTCCGCCTCAGCGCTCGACGGCGAGGGGGCACACGTGGCGCGTCGTGCACGCTCCTCATCCTCCACGTCTTCCTCTGCGAGAAGCCGCAGTAGCAAACGTGCCAGGAACAGCGGCATGCGCCGTGCGTCGTCTCCGCCGGCAACCCCCACCATCGCCGGCGCCACCTCATCAGCGCTCACAATAAACGTGAAGAAGAAGAGGAGACACAAGAAGGCACGGCAGGACGAGGATGCGGCGAGGGAGGCGGCGAGGCTGCCGCCGCAGTTACCGCAACTGTGCCAGCCCCACCTGCTGCACGGCGCCCCTGCCGCGCCAAGTCTTCTGCAGCAGCGATTCTCTGAGGTGGAACTGCAGTTCCAGCTCGAGCAAGACCGCGCTCAGCGCTCTGCGCTTGCCCCACGCGACATCGCCAACCTCATTCTCTGGAGCGTGCCGGCGCCAGTCCCGATCATCGAGTCGCCGCGCATTTTCTTTATTAAAAACAAGTCGAAGGTGCGCAACACCGTTGTCATTTATGTGAATGGCTGGTCGTATGATGAGATGCTCTGCACCGGCGTTGGCCTTCCGCGAGCGCGCGGTGAGGTAGAGCGCGGGGGCGCTCCTCGAGAGCAAGCCGCGCCGTCGCACTCGACGGACGCGATGGGCAACGCCACCGGTCACGCTGCGGCGAGCGCCGCGCCGGCAGCGAACGCGGCGGGCGATGGCCCGGCGGCGCACTGGAACACGGCGCTTTGCAGCGCCATGTTGGGCCCGGTGCGAGAGGGCCGCTGCTGGGCGCGTCCAGGTCGTGGAACGGGCGGTGCTGGCGGTGTGCAGTACTGCCCTCTCTCGATCCCGAGCACCCGCAACGAGCTGGAAAAGGACCTGTGGTGGCGCAACGACGCGCCGCGCCGACCGGGGCCCTCTTCGGCCGCCTCGTCCTCAGCGTCGAATCGCTGGCGCCCAAACCGCAGCTGCGGGGGTGAGGACGGGGACAGGGGCGTGGCGGATCTCCACCTCACGAGTCCTGCCGTCAAGGGTGCCCGTGGCGTCGGCAGCATGTTCCAGCAGGCAATGCAGGTACACGCAACGGGCTCGGGTGCCGGCGACGGCGCAGCCTCCGCGGAGAGATCGCCAAAGGCCGCGTCGGCACCGGCAGCGGACTCGCCCATCATCGCATCGGACGCCTTCCAGCAGCATCAGCACCTCTGGCAGAATCGGACCCTTCTTCAGCGGTACGCCTTGCACCTCCCGGAGCACACGGTCGAGATGCAGGAGTTGGGCTTCACTGTTTCGCCTCCGCAAGAGTCGACGGCCGCCGTGCGCGCAGATGGCGGCAGCGCGGAGGAAGACGACAAGGAAACGGCTCTGCCGAAGGGAAACGAGGAGAGAGGGGAGCAGGATGTCTGGGTGAGCTTCGCAGCGCCTTCCACGACGGCAACGGCAGACGGCACCGCATCGGCAACGCCATCGGTGAAGGTTGTCGCGCTTGACTGCGAGATGGTGGAGGTCGAGGGCGGTGAGAGTGCGCTAGCTCGAGCGACGCTGATCGATGTGCTGACCGGCAACGTTGTGCTGGACCTGCTCGTCAAGCCACGTCAACGCATTACAGACTACCGGACTCGCTTCAGCGGCATTGACGCGGCGACGCTCGCGCCCGTGTCTACCACCCTCGCGGACTGTCAGCACGCACTACAGCGCATTGTCGACTCACAGACCTTCGTGGTCGGTCACAGCCTTGAGAACGACTTCAAGGCATGCAAATGCATCCCTAACTGCTACGTGCTCGACACAACGTGGTTGTTCCCGCATCCGGCGGGACTGCCCTACAAGAACGCCTTACGTTTTCTCGCCCAGCGTTACCTTCAGCGGCGCATACAGCACGGCTCGCACGACAGTGCCATTGATGCCTTGGTAAGCGCTGAGTTGACGCAGCTGAAGCTCATCAACGGCCCGTCTTTCGGCATGCGAGCGCGGGTGAGCGTCTTGGGCCTCATCACCGAAGCGGCTGGCAGCGCCGCCGATGGTGTGCGCGCGGGGGAGGGGCCGGAAAAGACGACAGAGGCGGGATTCGATGTTCAGCTTCATCTATTCGACGATGCCGTGACGCTGACCTCCCTCCTCCCCGCCCCGCAGAAGTGCGACGCCGCCTCTGCGACTCAGGCCGGGGCGAGCGGTGGCACGGTGTCAGGTGCGCCTCGATCGTCCTCAGCAAGCTCAGCTCGTATTGATGCCGTCCCCGTGCGCCATGACGAGGACGGGATGCGCAAAGCCGTCCGTGCGCTGCAGCGCCGCGCGAGTCAGCAGGCCCGTGAAGCCGCAGTCGCTGCCAACGACACGGATGGCGAGACGGCCACGACACAGAGGCCGAACTTCTCTCTGTTCTGGGTTCAGCTGGCCCAGGCGAAGGTGGATGTCGTTCTGCCGCCCGCACAGCCACCCACGGCCTCTGCTGCGGTGGCAGCGGAAGAGGAGAGCGAGACCGCCGAGAGAGCGGCGTACGCTGGGCACGGCGGCAGCCGTGACACGGGCTCTGCGCACACGGTAGCGCAGTTCCGCAGGGTGCATGACACGAACCGACGTGTGCTGCGCATCATCGAAGCCTGCCCGGATGAGACACTCATCGTCGTGCTGACGGGCCGCTGCGATGGGGAGGCCGGAGGAAACCACTTCTCGCGAGCGCAGGGCACATGCTTTGCATTCGTGAAGGACAGCAGTGCACCTGGTCCGCGCCCGGAGGAGCTGACCAAGCTGACCGACGGGAGCAGCGTGAGCGCACTGCCGCGCATGTCAGCAGCGGGCGCTGCCGTGGATAACATACCGCTGCAGAATACGAGCGCGCTGGCGACGGCTGCGGTGCCGCATTCTCTTGATAGGGAGGCTGCCATGGTGGTGCACACACCTCTCGCCTGCCAGCAGCAGTAAGCCGCCGCCTTCTGAGGAAGACCAGCGTTTCGTGCGCGTGTGCGTGTGAGGGGGCATCCGAAGCGCTCTGTGGAGCGTATCCCCCTGCCTCGCTCCCCCCGTGTCCGCCACCCTCTCTTTTTGTTTTCTACCTCGTGAGGCGTGCGACGGCCTATCTTCTCCCTCAGCGAGGTGGTGAGGGCGCACGTCTGCACACGAGAACATACTCATAAAACAGCGGCAACACAGAGTCGGTGGTGGCGGTGCAAGCGTGACGCGGCGCCTCATCTGCCGCGTTGAACCAAGGGGGAAAAAGGGTTNNNCCAAATCNAAACCAAAAACCCCCTTGCATTCATGCCCTTCCGTGAATGCTGGTTGCGCTGCTGCTCCTCGCGTTCTCGATCACGGCGTGCAGGTCACGGAGGCCGGCGACGGACGCATATGTTTGAGTATGTGTTGTCATGTCTCCCCTCCCCTTACCCTCGCTATCCGTTTCGGACCACCACCACTATCAGCCGAGCCTTCGCTTCATGTCCTCCTTCCTTGTTCATCATCTTCTCTATCCGCTATCCCGCTCTGCCTCTCCCCCTTCCCGACGGTGTGCGCTACCGCCGCCGCCCTCTCTCCAGAGACGTATGCAGAGGTAGTATACGGCCAGGCAAGCATACTTGCACGGAAGCGGAAAAGGTAGCGCGCATCTGCACGCTCACAGACAAGACCAGGCGAGGCGAAAAACAAGTGTCGCGACGACACCCCCCCCTCCCTCCCCGCCCCCGCACAGCTTTTGGAGCTCGTCACACGCACACACACGCACCCGCACCTCATCACACTCTCGGCACGTCTGTGTACATATTTTTTTTTGTTCTTCTCTCTCGTTGTCGTTTTGTTTCGCGCCGTTTCCGTTCTCCCGCAGACGTGCGTCGGCTGACGGGTTTGCCCTTGCCTCGCCCCCGTGTCCCCCCCCTCTCCACGGCACTTCTTCCCTATCCTGATCAACGACGGGCTGTGTGCCATGCTGGGGAGTCGTCCACCGCGTGGGTGGGCTGCACCACCGGCCGCCACCATCGCTAACAGCAGCGATGGCGCCACGGCTAATATGGGCAAAGCATACGCTCCCTCGTCACGCGTGGAGAAGACCGCTGCAGGAAGCCCGTTGCCCCTGCCAGCGATCACTTCCTTGGGCAGCGGGGCGGCATCGAGGGGCGGCAAGGACTTGGCCGTTCACGGCAGCGATGGTGCTGTTGCCCGCGGCCCTGCTCCACCTTCCCCCACAAGCCCATCAGTTAGTGTTGGCCTTCAAGCGGCGAAGGCTGCAGTGAGCGGAGGCGCCTTCTCATCGTCAGCAGCCACATCGACGCTGCCTTTGCCACGCAGCGATGAGGAGGTGACGCAGTACGTGCTGTACGATGGGCTGCCGCAGATCGGTCCCGCCTCCCGCCGTGCTCAGAAGCGGCAGAGCGAGGCGTATTACCAGTTCCAGCACCGCATTCACGAGCGCACCGAGTCCGCACACGCGTTGGTGCTCTCCGCGAACCCGCTGTCGCTCTCCGTGATGGCCTCTCAGCTGCGCATGTACCGCTGGCGCGTGACGCAGGCGCAGACGCTCACGGAGGCCACCGCCATCTTGCAGGACTATGTGATCGACACGGCAAGGCACGGCTACCGCGTGCGCCGTCGTGCGCCGCCGCCATCCGGGCAGAGCCGCTACGCGCACGGGCGCGGGCGTGCTGCGCTGAAGCGGAGGGCACAGGCGGAGCTGGAGAGGTTGTCTGGCGTCAAGCCCACAGCAGAAAACAGCGCTGGTGTGTCCATAGATGGAGCGCGCGTGGGCAGGGGGGTTAGTGCTGCCCCGCGACACCCCAAGGACAGAGGTGCCTCCGACAGCCGTGCAGCAGAAGTAGCGGGGGAGGAAGAGGAGGAGGAGCTGGATGAGGCGGCCGTCGAGGATGACGCTGAGAGTGCGCTGCCGTCGCCGCCGCCCGACACGCTGCCGCGTTTGGTTCTCGTCGACACCTTCACCCATGAGGACCTTGGCGATATTGCCCGCCACGTGCGCTTCGTTGACCAGGAGCACGGGCTGGAGATGCTGCTCGTGCTGCTGCTTCCCAATGAAGCCGGAACGATGACTGCGTCGATGCAGGGCGCCGGCTGCGTCATAACGCCGACGCATCAAATGACGATGGAGGATGCCTACGCGGTCGGCTACGACCTTGTGCTGGCGCACAACATGGACCATCTGCTTGTTGACTTCTTCACGAACGAGTTTGTGTCATCGGCGGGACGGTGGCGCAACGACGTACGCTCGAAGGCGGCGGTGGGCAACTACATGAGCCTGCGCAGCGTGCTGCTCGGCGGGCTGGACACGGCCGCCCTTCAGCGCCTCATCTGGGATGACCGGATCGACGACACCGGGGTGCTGGAGCTGCTAGGAGCGCAGTCGCTCTCCACGCAGGGCGGAGCCCAACGGTACGGCGCGGCTACTCGGCATCTGCTGCAGCAGCAGGGAACCGCCGCTGAGGTCGAGGCTCCGGCCAAGCGTCACGGCAGCGGAGCCAGTCACTCCAGCCGCGGCGGCTCTGGCGAGTCCGACGCCGACCTCGCGCAGAGTGTCAATGAGTCGATTCTGGTCACGGGCGTGCCGCGGCTGCGCAAACGCCCAACGAGCGTGGCGCACTTCGGCGTTCGCTTGCCGGCACAGCAGTGCGCAACGCATGAGCCCCTTTCGAGCTTCTCCACGAAAAGAGACGTCTTTTCGAGCGTGATGGCGCAGCCGACGGGTGCACGGCAGTTACACCGTCGTCGTCACTGTCAGGTCAGCGGCGCCGAGGACTTGGAGTGTGACGCAGACAACAATGAGGACGCGCTAAAACACCAGCAGCGTCTCCTGCAAGGGGCACTAGAAACGGAACTGGGACGCTTGCTTGCCGAGAACGAAGGCAAGCAGGCCTACATCGACGCCATGCAAGCGGAGGTGGAGCGGCTGCAGCGCACTGTGGCCGTCCTCCGACGGCACCAGCGCGGAGCCCCTAGCGCGAGCGGCGACGGCTCCAACGCGAACCAGATATCAGAGCTTTCCGAAAGCGGCTCGATGATTCACCTTAGCAAGCAGCAGCAGATCTTCATCCTCAAGGAGCGGCTGGAGGCGGCGAACGGCCGGATTGTGGCCCTGCTGAGAGGTGGGCGGCCCAGCGGCGGCCCCCCGTCTCCCCGTCGGCGTGGCGGGGGCCGGGGTGGCGGCTTGAGCCGGCGCTCCCGCGGTAGCAGCGCGTCGGGAGGCCCAAGGAGTCCGACTCAGACGCCGAGCCCGACTGCATATTCCGCGTTTCTCACGAAGGTCACTGTACAGGAGGCGGAGCAAATGGCGGCGCTGGACTCTGATGCCAACGTCTCGCTCGATCAGCTGCAGCTTCACCGTCAGGAGGTGATCGCCGCCGCCAACGATACCGCCGGCCAAGCGGCCGCGGGCCAGAAGCAGCGCAGAGAGCGCGAGGCGGTGAACCAGGTAATTCACTCTCTCCAACTTGAGCTTCAGCAGCTGCAGGGGCGCCTGGACGACACCCGCCCCGGTAGCAGCCGGGCGGAGGCGGAGGGCTGTGAGGGTTTGCAGGCGCGCATGGCGAGCCGCTTGCAGTCTGCGCTGGAAGTGATGGAGGCGCAGAAGGTGCGCATCCGGCATCTGGAGGAGCTGCGGCAGATGGATCAGCTGCTGCACACCACTTTCAGCCGAGAAGGTTTGAAGGGCCGGAAGAAGGGTGCCGGGCGCAGCACCAGGTCTACCTCTGGCGTGTCCGGCGGCTCAGACGAGGCGGACCACGAACACGGAAGCAGCAGCTTCAGTGCAGACGAGGAAGGCGACGCTTTCGCAAGCGCGCGCGGCACCGCTTCGGGTCGCAGGGCGCGGCAGGCGCGCACCAAGGGCAAGAAGGCAGCCAAGTCTCGCTTCGGGGTAGAGCTCGTGCCGGCCGGCAAGAAGGGGGCGACTGGTGGTGGTGGTGGTGGTGTGGCGCCGTCGAAGGACGCGACCAAGGGAGGCCTCGATGCGGCTGAAGACGCCGACAGTGACAGCACCCAGAAGATGGATATGGAGGAGGTCGCAGCGCGACGCACCGAGGCCGCCGTGCACGACGCCGTGACCTCTCTCCAGCGCACGCACCGACGGCAGCTCGCTGCTCTCGTCCAGACATGCAAGATGCAACTTGCCCGGGTGGCGCTGAAACTGCAGAAGCCCTCCACCAGTGCATACACAGCGCTGCTGCAGGAGGAGCTCTCCTGTGCCCAGCGTGAGCAGCGCGCTGCGTGGATGCGTCTGCAATTCACGCTGAGAAACCTGGGCCCAGACCAGTACGACGCAACGCTCGCGGAGCGAGCCTCATCCTCGGCGGCAGCGACGCCGCCTCTCATCTCTCTGCGCGTCACGCCGACGCCAGAACCCGATGCGACGGACAGCGGTGCAGCTCTCGGTGCTAGCGATGATACGAATATGGTCCCGCTCGGTGCGGTGACGGACCCCAACGTGCGATCCACGGCTGCGAACATCGCGCGGGAGTACGCGGCGTACGGTTTGCGCATCGCGTACGTGTCCAGCGAGCTCCAACGTGTGGAACAGAGCATGATGGACTCGCCAAGGCACCTGCCAGAGTTCGCGCCCGCAGCAACGCCTGCCGTTGCGGACACCCCACCGGAGCAGCAGCTGTTCTCCGTTTACCAGGCAGCCAAGGCTCGCGTGCAGGAAACGGTCGACACCTGCGGGCCAATTCAAGAGTACCTCGAGGCCGTGCAGGCGGAGCTGGCCATTGAGCAGCAGTTCCGCCCCTGGTGTGACGTGAATAGCGCGCAGCTTTTCAGTGCAGCGAACACGGCGCTCGTGCCGTCCACGCTGTGCATTGGCGCATCCATGTCCGGCTCGGCCGCCGCTTACGACCACACCCTACATAACCCGCACTCCTCAACGGTGTCCGCGACCACCGACCAGCTGGTGCTGCTGGCGGACGTGGATGCGAGCATGCGTGACGTCGCGGACGTGTATGCCACGATGTTGCGCGCACTGACGCCGAAGGGCAGCGGAGCTGCTATGAGCATATCCACCACCAGCAGTGGAAGCATCAGCCGCCACCACGCCTCACCCCCGGCCCGCGCCAGCAAGAAGCGCGACTCCAAGAAAGGTAGGCAGTCCGCAGTCTCACCGACGCAGCCAAAACCGGCAGCGTCGCAGCGCCGATTCGTGGCCAAGGCAGCCGACAAGAGGTCCAGCGGCTCCCCGGATGAGTCGGAATCGCTTCTGCCTCTTCGCGGCTCGGCTGGGTTCACTGTTGAGGAAGCTCTGGAGGCGCTGCCGATCCAGCCAGATGACGTGGCCAGCTATCAGGGTCAGCTAGGGAGCATCTACATCTCCGAAGGAGTGCACAGTGCCGCGCAACAGCGGCTGTACGAGTTCATCCTTCGCGCCTACCAGCAACACTACATTCATCCGGTGCACATGGCGGCGGTGGAGTCCGCTCTGAGTTTGCCGTTGCCGGGCCACCGCGGCAGCGCCAGCGGAATCTCGAATGACGTCTCGAGGGAGTCGTCTGTCTCGGCGAGCGAGGCGCTGGTGGATCTAATGTCGGCTCAGGCGGGTGCCGCGCACGCGCAGCATCGCGAGGTAATGGCGCTGCTGGAGCTCATTGCCCCTACGATGACGCAAGCGCTACGCACGCTCACGAAGGGGCTGCAACGAGTGCAACACTTGCTGGATCGCGAGGATGACGGTGCGGCCTTCGCTGAGGCCTGCAGCGGAACCGGTCCGCCGTGCACCTCGCCGGTGCTCTTAACCGCCGTGGATGCAGCAGTTCTTGGGTGCGTCGTCGATGAGCTGCGGTGGCGGGAGTGGCGGCACTCTCTGCTTCCAAGCAAGAAGGACGGTACGGAATCCTCTGACCCCGCGCCACTTCCGACTGCGGGCGCAGCACCTAGCGAGCTGCTTACAGCGCTGATCCTGGCGCGCCGCGGCAGGAGTGGTGGTGGCCGCAGCGCTACCCCTACCACGGACGGTGGTGCTGACCTTGAGGATGCCCGGACCATTGGGCACTACGCGGCCTTCTGCGCTGCGCGAGAGCGAGCCGCTCGCAACGCTCACTCAAGCCAGGGTTCACCTGTGCCCGGGCCCGCTGAGTCGCCGTCGTCTGAGGCAGAGGACCTGTTTCACCTGACGGACGCCCCGCCGATGCTGTTGGTGCCGAGCGACGCGAGCGGCATCAGCGCCTTGGCTGCGACTGGAGGCGACAACGCCGATGTGGGCCTCACGGTTGCCCACGAGCTGGCGGCACTTTTTAGCAAGCGTCGACAGCAGGATGCCCATGGTGACGACGACAAGGCCGCAGCCCTGCTCGAGGAGATCTACCTCGACGATGGTGAATACGGCGGAGCGGGCGTGCTTGGCGGAGACTCGAACACGGAGGCGATGCGCAGTATCCGGCGAGAGCTGGAGTACCTGCAGGCGGCGAAGCAGCAGCGCATGTGGGAACTCATGATGCGGTTCGAGTTGCACAAGGAGCGCTGCGCTGGCAAAACGGACGGTAGCGGCCGCCTGGAGCCCAAGTTTGGCACTGCCGGTGCGCGCGGTGCCGATGGCCGCGCCTCGTTGCCCTCCGTCGACCCCGACCGTCTCGGCTTCGAGGTAAAGGCTGGAAGCGCGGCCTGGTACGGGATGGAGGCTGCAAAGCGGGTGCACAACATTCTGCGCCGCCGCGCGCGTCCTGATCAGATCATCGTCGGTGGCGGCCCGCACGGCGGCAGCGTCGGCATTGAGCTCAGTCGCCGCACCGCGCAGCCGGGGTCAAGCACGGCAGGCAGCAGTAAGTCGGGCAATATCGGCGGTGCCGGGGCTGCCCCTGGCAGTGGTGCGTTGGGCCAGGAGGACGAGGACGAGGGCTACGCACACTCTTCTGCTGAAGAGGAAGCGTTGTTCACCCTTGGTCCTTATGCGTCGCATCAGCGGCCCGCTCGCAGCACTGGGCGGGCTACCCCGTCGACGGTGCGCCTTCCTCCCCTGCGCCAGCATTTGTTGTCTCGTGCGCAGCAGGGCCGCGACGGTCTCGCCGGCCACGGCGGCAACACCGCGCTGATGGCAGGCGTGGGATACTTGTCGCCACGCGATGTCCTAAGTCTGAACGCGTACGGGCGCATGGCCCCCGGTGGCGCGTGCGACTACTCAGGCGCCACCGAACCTCTCCACGCCGCCGCTAGCCTTACCGAGCAGGTGCTGGCGTACCGAGAAGCGCTGATGCGCTCTGCCGGCCGCGTTGTGCCAATGCCGTTCACCACCTACGCCAACGGGGATCCGTACTGCTTGCCACTCTCGACATGGCCAGCGTCATCGGGGAAGACCGGCGCGGCTGGCAGCGACCGCTACGACCCGCTAGGCCGCCAACTGCCTTCGCCGGTGCCGCTGCCGGATTTGACTGCGTGGGTGTACGGAGTCCCTGAGGGGTATGCCTCGTCGCTCCTGCAGCAGCAGACCACTGGCTCTCATCAGCCGCAGAACATGGCCCTCTTCATGCCCCGCTACGACTGCTCCCCGCTTGCCAAGGTTGAGGGGCGTCAGCGCGCGTGTATGACGTCGGCGATGCCACAGTCACTGAGTCGCGGCCGCAGCTTTCCGGCTGGTGCCTCCACCTACTCCACGCCCGCTGCCCTTGCTGCGCAGCGACTACAGGCAATGCTCAGCGTGTCCATGTGTGACCCGTCTGTCGCCACAGTTCCCGCCGCCATGGAAGCCACCACCGCCGGAAGCCGCGGGGCGCTTCCGACGACGCGAGGTCGTGCTTATCCTGTGCACTCGGGGCGGAGCGGCGGGGCTGCGATAGCACAGCCGTGCTCACCGGCGCCGCCTTTGACGAAGCGGGCTCTGGCCAGCGCGAGCGCCGTCGACGCCGACGCTGCGCCCTCTTCGGAGACCGACCTAAGAACGGCTGGGGAAGGCGAAGTCAGTGAGTCGAACTACGAGTCTTTCGTTTTTGACGAGAAAGACTTGAACCCCCTTGCAGAGACGCTGGGGCCCGCGAAGGGCAGCTCCTCTTGAACAGGGATGGGTGACGTGGCCGCAAGCGCGCGGAAGAGTGTAGGCGCATGGGGTATACGTGTATGGTTGTGCACGCGTGCAACAAGGTGCATCGCCGTCATTCTCTTCTTCGTCCCCCTTCCCCCTACCCTCCCCATCGCACAGCCCATCCACACAAGCTTCGATGTACAGCACAGAGACGTCAGCTGGTCTCTCTCTGTTTTTCTTCGCTTCTGTCGTATGTTGCCGTATGGCTCCCTCCCCCCAGATACCGAGTCTGTTCCGTGCTTTCCCGTTTCTGTGGTGCTCGGTAGCCTTGGGTTAGGTGCGCGAGCGTGTGCGCTTCGGTCTCCCTCGCGCTGCCACACCGTTGTCTTTTTCTGCTGTTCCCGACCCCACGCTCTCTGTGTCTGTCTGTCTGCCCTTCACCGCTCTGCGCGATGCGTGGCTGTTACACGTGCATGTAGTGCGAGGAGAAGGGGAATGCGACGTAGAGGCCTCACGGGCACGTGAATCGGGTCAACACATCCATGGAGCCGAGCAAGGAAACAGCGAGAAGGCCAGTTCACAAAAAAAAAAACAGCAAAGACCCTAAGAAACACGCATCGATGCCACCGACACCCAAGAGGTGTGCGTGTGCGTGTGGGGGTGGGGGGGGGGGGGCAGTGCTGCTCCGTCTTCTTAAGCATGGCTTCTTCTCATAGGTCTCTACCCCTTCTGTGACACTGCCGCTCTCTCTCTTCCTTTCTTCCCGCCTTTCCGCCACTTCACACGCGCATGCATCGGGGGTGATGGATGCGTGTGTGTGTGTGCCCTACAATCGAGCACCGGCAGTCACCCTCCTTCTCCACACACACAAACACCTCCACACCTGACCTGCCCTCGACACACTCCCGATTTAGCGCCCAAACACATACCCATACCGCCTCGCCCTCCCTCTCTCTGCTTGTGTTTTGCGCCTTCCTTGTACGTCTTTTCTAGTACCTTTTCTTATTGTTATATACTTGAGAGAGAACACCTGACATTGCGCCTTCTCCCGCCGCCCTCGTCCACGCACAGCCTCCCATTAGGAATACGCGCTCGAGTCGCTGACGTCCTCATTGTCCTTCTTGCGGCCTTCCCTTGCTTGCTGTTCCGATCCGCGCGAAATGTTCCGCCGTGTTTCGGCTGCTTCGGCGAGCTCGCTCGTCGCCGCACGCTCCTTCTCCAGCACCAACGTCTACCTGGACAAGCGCATCAAGGTAAAGAATGAGGTGGTAGACATGGACGGCGACGAGATGACGCGCATTATCTGGTCGTTCATCAAGGAAAAGCTGATCCTGCCCTACGTGGATGTCCCGATCAACTACTTTGACCTCAGCGTGACTAACCGTGACGCGACGAACGACAAGGTCACGGTTGAAGCCGCCGAAGCGATCAAGAAGTGCAACGTTGGCATCAAGTGCGCCACCATCACCCCCGATGAGGCCCGCGTGAAGGAGTTCAACCTGAAGAAGATGTGGAAGAGCCCAAACGGTACCATCCGGAACATCCTTGGCGGCACGGTGTTCCGTGAGCCGATCATCGTCTCCAACATCCCACGTATCGTCCCTCAGTGGCACAATCCCATCGTGGTCGGCCGCCACGCCTTCGGCGACCAGTACAAGGCGACGGATGCTGTTTTGAAGCCCGGCAAGCTGCAGCTCGTGCACACACCCGCCGACGGCAGCGCGCCGACAACGCTGGATGTATACGACTTCAAGGGCGAGGGTGTCGGGCTGGCCATGTACAACACGAAGGAGAGCATTGAGGGCTTTGCGAAGAGCTGCTTCCAGTACGCGTTGATGCGCAAGTACCCACTGGTTTTGACGACGAAGAACACCATCCTGAAGAAGTACGATGGCATGTTCCTGCAGACCTTCCAGCGCATGTATGACGAGCAGTACAAGGCCGACTTCGAGAAGGCCGGCATCACGTACAACCACCGCCTCATCGATGACCAGGTGGCGCAGATGATCAAGGGCGAGGGCGGCTTCGTGTGGGCGTGCAAGAACTACGATGGCGACGTGCAGAGCGACATCGTGGCGCAAGGCTTCGGCTCGCTGGGCCTCATGACATCTGTGCTGATGTGCCCGGATGGCAAGACAATCGAGGCCGAGGCCGCCCACGGCACGGTGACGCGTCACTACCGCCAGCATCAGCAGGGCAAGGAGACGAGCACGAACTCCGTCGCCTCCATCTACGCCTGGACGCGCGGTCTCGCCCATCGTGGCAAGCTTGACGGCAACAGCGACCTCGTCAAGTTCTCGGAGACGCTGGAGAGGGTGGTCGTCAAGGCGATTGAGGATGGCCACATGACGAAGGACCTGGCCCTCTGCGTCTACGGCTCCAGCGGCGTCAAGCGTGAACATTACGAGACGACGGAGCAGTTCCTCGACAGCGTCGATGCAGCCCTGAAGAAGGCGATGAGCGCGTAAAGAGGCGGCACAGTGACGGACGAAAGCGCTAGCAAGGAGACCCTGCGGACGTGAGGAAATACGTGTGCGGGGAGGCGCGCTTGCCAGCGCCGCGCTGTTCCGTCGGCGCATGTCTTCTCCTGTGCGTGTGCGTGCGTGTGCGTGCATTTTGGTGTGTGTCTCGTAGCATTCAGGACGGCTGCGACCACCTTCTCGTCCGCCCCTGTGCCGGTATGGTGTGCGCCTGTGCGCTTCGCAGGCGCCCAAAACGGTGCGTGTGGCCAGCCCCGCTCTTTCAAGCTCGCCCTCGCCGTCTGTGCCTTCTCCGCGGCACCAGCACCGCCACCGTCACCTGTGGTACGGCCATCAACGTCCGTTTTCCGTGCCCTAACGCCGTTCTCCGCTGCTGGCTCGTGGACACATCCCGCAAGCAGTCAGAGACAGCGGGACAGTGGCTGTAAGCGGAGAGCGAGAGGCGGTAGCGGCGGGAGTCGAGGAGGCGGGAGTCGAGGAGGCGGGAGCTGACTAGCTTCAAGCCGTAGGCGGTGCCAGATGAGGATCCTGCCGATGAGGTGTGGGCCCGCCCCTCACCATTGAGGTCACCATCAACTATACAGCACACCAAAGAAAAGAGCGTCGTAGCCGTCGCAGCGAAGGCAACGACGAAGAACAGCTGCGCCTAGTGTGTATACATAAGCTATCTATATCTTTCCCACTAACGTATTTTCCATTGAAGTATTGACGTTTCCCGTTGCTTGCGTGTGTGTGCGGATGAGATGTATGCGAACGGCGCACCTCAATGCTGGTAACAGTTTGTCGGCGGCGGCGCGGGGAGGGTGGTGGGGAGTGGCCAGCACCCCATGAATTCGTGGCGCTCCCTCTTGTGTGTTTCAAATCTCCGCCGGCGAGGACGTGAGAAAGCCGAGATCGCTCATACACGCTGCGGAGCTTTTTTTTACAGACTGAGCAAGTGGCCGCCGTCCAGAAACACCTCACTGTCTTTTTCTTAGGGTCCAGAGACAGGGCCGCGATGTGCGCGTTCTCATGATCCAGCAATCCACCCCCTCCTTGCCTGCATGGCCTCTTGGGTCTATCCTCCCCTCTGCTCGCACAGCATGGCAGCTGCAACGCACACGCACGCCCCTCTCGCTCCCTGCACCCTCTCTCTCCCCCCCTCTTTCTGCAGACGATGCGCCAGCTCAACGGAACGAGTGTTTTAGGCTCATCGCTTCACCAGTCACCACCCTGACAGAGACCACCGCTGTCAAGCATGCTGGGTGCACCAAGTCCGGCAGCAGGCGAATTCAGACGCCGTCTTGCACTGCGTGAGAGGTGAAGGGCGGACTAGGCAGCAGAGGCACTAGCCGGCCGAAGATCCTGGCAGCCCTCTCCGCGCCGAGGAGCAGCACAAGCCGCAAGAAATTTCAAAAAACTCGGAAGACAGGGCTGCCCGTCGGGTGGCCCGATGATCGGCCGTACAAAGAGAAGGCGATGATGAAATTGCTCACAGGGGCGGAAGCTTGCCACGCGGGAAGACGACACGCCACGGAGCTGCATTTTCTTCTGCTAGAGTGCATGCTGATGCAGCTGTGTTGCACGTGCACACGGGCAGGCACTTAGTCAGCTTGGCTGTCTTGATCATGCGCATACGATGCGCACGACGAGAACACACCCGGCCGACACATACTTCATCATGTCGGCACACGGACGGTATGTCAGCCCGGGTGTGCAGAAGCAGGGCAGGAGGAAGACGGCGGGGCGGCACTGCTCCCCCTCCCTTCATCGCCGAACCGGCAAACTCATCCCCTAGCCACACTGGTTCTGCGGTTGCTGTAGAGCCGATGGTGGGTCATTGCCCCCCCTCGCCGCGTGTAGCCGCACGGATGGAAGACAGCACGAATGACCTCGCTGCCTTCACAGATGCCTCGAGAGCGGGATGACAGGGAAGGAATACGGGAGAGGTGGCATGAAGGCGATGCCTTGGTGGTGGGGGTGGGCTGGGCGGATCATCTGTGAAGGCGAGACACACCCACGCATGTCGCCAGAGGAGCAGGTAGGGCAACGGATTCGGAGTCACGGCAGAGGGTCGAAGTGGCACTGCGATGGCCAGGCTCCCCCCGTTGGTCTAGCTCCCCTCCCCACACCTGTGCACAAGCCACACACCAGCGCTGTGCTGTCGCCGACGTGAATGTCCGTCGTTGTCGATGAAGGCGCATCAAGAAGCGAAGCAAAGAAAACGAGAGAAGTGATAAGCAGGGCATCAGATGTCATCGCACGTAGCAGTGGTCGCTTCTGGTAGTGGATGTGTGAGCAGCGCAGCAGACGCCTCAGCTGGGGACGTGTGAGGGGGCATCGACGGCGTACAGTGATGTCCTGACATCAGTGGTGGACCGTACACTGGGTAAACTGCCAGTAGCACTGCTGCCGCCCCATTGGCGCTTCTTCGCTGCCTACCGGTGTTGTTATTGCTGCTCCCGTTGAAGTGATGACTGTGGCCATGGGCTGCCCCACTTCCCCACGCCCTCCTACCTCTTTCACTTGGACTCACGTCCTGCATCCTCTGCCGTTAACGGGCTCGTGGGCAAACGCGCGCGGAGTGCGCTGCATGAGCACACCCGCCCGGCTGACACACACACACACAGCGCACGCACCGCTGCTGTTGGCAGCGCCCAATCGGTTGACGCCCCCCTCCCCCACACACACTCTCCCCTTCACACCACACACCATATCACCTCCCCCCTTCCCTCCCCCGACCTTACAAGGAAGGGCGAGAAAGACAGACAGACTGACCGAGGAGGAGGAAGAGCAAGAGAGAGAGAGCGGTACTGAGCACCGACACGAGACGGGAGCGAAAGCCATCTCGACGGCGCGTAGATTCGATCATACAGAGAGTGTGCCCTCGCCGCGTGCCTTGCTCTCCACGCCGACGCGCGTGTGTAGTTGTGAGGCGTTGACCGAGGAAAGCAGAAATCAGTTACCCCCACGCTCTCCCTTGCGCACTCCTTTAAAGTACGTTAGTGACGACGCCAACGTGGTGCTCGCACACGCACCACCACCACCACCGACAAAGGAAGCAGTCGCCCCAGCTCCTTTCCTTACTTGCACCGCCGCACATACCTGCACACTCAGCGAAGAGTGCCTTCATAAAGCATCGTTCCTTTGCCTGCCTCAGCACACATAGATAGAATCTCAAGATACGTATAAAGGGTCGCGGGCAAACTAGAGGAGACGGTCACTGCCACCTTTAGTGCTGTACCAATCCTGCTCAGCCCCGCCATGAGCACCAACGCCCAGGAGCTGGTGCGCCAGCTCACGGAGAACCCAGAGGTTCTGGAGAGCATGCAGCACATGATCTCTCTGCTGCGCGCCAATCCTCCGCGTATCTCCGGCAGCAGCAACGGTGGAGGCCTCGGCAGCGTGGAGACCAACGGACCTGAGAGAGGTGCACAGCAGTGTGTGCGACCACCGCGCAGCGAATATGGTACTGACGCTGATTACGGTCATCACCGGCCCACAACCAGGCGTAAGCTGCACAGCAGTGATGGCACCGGCCACAGCGCGACCTCCCTGTCTGCGTCGTCGTTGACGCAGGAGGCGCACTCTTTCTATGGTGACGACAGGGTCGGTGCGCGCACCACCGTCAGTGGTCACAACGCCGCCACCGGCGGCGCATCTTCGCCGACGCCAACCTTCGTCGCAACAGGATCCCGCGCAGCGCCTCAAGTGGTGGCTGCGGCCTCACGGCTTGCGCCGCGCCGCTCCTCGCTTCTCTCGACGCCGCACGAGCATCGCCCCGCCACGGCTCCTGATGAGCAGCTGATGGCCACGGCCAACAGGCTGACGGAGGCGCAGCGACGCATTGCAGAGCTAGAAAAGGAACTGCAGCGCACCACGCAACGGGTGGATCAGCTGTCCGATGTGGTGCAGCGGCAGAAGGACGAGCTACAGGCCACGAAGGATCGGCATGCGCTAGAGATGGAGGAAACACGACACGCCTACAACGCCGTGATTCACCGCAAAGACGAGGTGCAAGAGGAGGCGCTGCGCCAGCTGCTCAAATCCCGCCAGCTGATGGTGTCGGCGGCCAAGTACGAGGCCGTCGTGGCGGCGAAGAAGTTTCACGCTCAGCAGTTGGAAAAGGAGAACAACACCGGCGCCGATGATGGGACGGGAAGCGCAAAGGGGTTGGCAGGCGTACAGGCAAGCTCCAACCCCAACGAGCACGGCACTCACCCCGGGCTAGCGCCAAGTCAGACATCAGTGAACGCGCGGCACTCTTCGACGCTCGGCCACGGGTCGGGCGCGACGGCCAAGTACAACAGTGCTCTGAAGCGTGACCGCCAGAATGACGAGGAGGACTTTGTTGACGGTGCCGGCGTCGCGACTGGCGCACAAGAGCCTGGTGAGGCGCGATACGGAGAAGCAACCCACCAACGTCCGCCAATGAAGCGCACTGCGTTGGACACATCTCATCTGCAGGGCAGCGCTGATCGTGCCGTAGAAGGACGGAGGGGCGTTGTGGCGACCAAGGCGGAGACGTCTCCCGCGTACATCACCACCCCCACGCCGGTGGGCAAGGCGTCCACCGCGCTCGTCGACCCGCGCACTCAGTCACGCAGCGCACGCAAGCGGCGCACCCCGCGCACGCCGAGCCGCACAAACGCTGAGCGCCTCGCCGGGTCGATGGCGGAGAACCGAATCCGCTCGCAGCAGCGCTTGCCCGGGACAGCGTCGCTAAAGATCGAGAGCCCCACGCCTGTGGTGAGCACGGCGTGGACGGCGGACCGCTCTCTCACGGGCAGTTGTACGCCGCCGCCCTCCAGCGCTGGCATGTACACGGTGTCCGAGGCGGTGACCAAACATCATCAACTGCACCCGCAGCAGCACGTGCAACAAGCTCCGTCCACGCGACCGCCGCTCATGCAGCGTGCAGCGGGTCGTCTTCCTCCGGCTCCGCACCGCACCGCAGCTGCCCCGACGGCGGTGCCCAACACGCGAAGTGGTACCTCTTCCATTGCTTCCGGTGGCCCGACGCGGTCACCGTCGCCTGTGAATCCGAAGCGTGGCGCCATGCTGCCGCGCCGCTTCATCTTTACAGGTCTGAAAGACCATGAACCTCAGCGGCTGGTCAGCGCAATAGCCGCGGTCGGTGACGATGCCGCGGCGCTGGCGAGTGACCTCGACGAGCCGCCGCCAAGCAGCACGACTCACGTTGTGCTGCGCGGGACGCCGCGTAGCGTCAAGGCTCTCTGCGGGGTGGTGTCGGGCAAGTGGCTTGTCTCACCCGAATACGTGTACAACAGCCAGCAAAGTGGCTTCTGGCTAGACGAGCTCGAGGAGGGCGGTCTGCGCATCTTTCCACCGCCGCTGAAGTGCCAGCGTTTCCTTCTGACTGTTGAGCACCCAAGCATCCGTGCGAAGCTGGCGCAGGTGATCGAGTACGGCGGTGGCGAGGTGTTGCCAAGCGGCAGTGACAAGCGTGGCCCTAGCGCCGGCGACAATGTGGCGCAGGACGTTATTGTGATCACCTCTGGCGATGACCTCTTGCGATATGCAACGCAAGACCGCGTGTAACGCGTCAGCTTGGCGAGACCGTGTACCGAGCCCGTCTCGTTGACTGTCCACACTGTGTGCCCGTGTGTGTGTGTGTGTGTGTGTGTGACGGACTTCATGGTGATCCGCATAGAGTCGTTGCTGTTGAAGAGCGACATCCGTTTCGCCGCCTCTCTGGCTCTTACTTCTCCTTCTCGTATTAGCTTTTTTTTTCTGTTGTGTGCGTATGTATTCGTCGTTCTCGCTCGCTCGCGGTGGTGACGTGCCGCGCCCTTCCTTGCCGGCCGGCGAGGGAGGAGAGGGGGATATTAGGAGGCCATGGGAGGTGTGCTGTATGCATGTTACCCTGCCTCGTCCCCTCCCTGCACTGCACACACATTTCTTCGCGTGTGTGTGTGTGTAGCGGCTTTGTGACGGTTTTTTGTTCGCTCATGTTCTTCCCCGCCATGCTTGCTTGTTTCGCTAGGCTGGCACACATTGTTCTCGCATTCTTCTCTACACCCAAACGAAGACGAACCGACGACGGAGCGCGCGCACGCATGCGCATGGAACAGACGAAAACAAAAAGCAAAACTCTGAGCGACGCCACGCAGCGCATCCAGCACCAACTTTCGTGCCTCCACATCGCCGAGAGAAGATTATGAAGAGGATGCCGTCAAACGTATCAAGCGGCGCTGTCCCGTGTCTTTGCTCTTCTCCCTCTCTCTCCCCGTTGCGGCTCCGCGCTCATGTGCGTACGGGGGTTTGCCGTTGTATCGGTGCGCCGGGGGGGGGGGTCGCGCGAGGCTCGTGCACGCCTCCCACCCCTTTTCGTTTGTGTGTCCGTGCCCTCTCCACCAACCTAAGGCAGCGTGCGAGGATGCATGTCGCGCTCGAAACCCCCATTGATGTGCCCTATGCATCTTTCCGCATCGTTTCTCTCGCTGCAGTCTCCTCATACGTCCGCCGTGCTACGGCGTGACGCGCCTATCCGTGCCATCCATATCACTCGCTCTCTCTCGCTCTCGCCATCCCGCTACCGCCTCTCCTCCCTCGCGCTGTAGCACAGCCGTCGCCGTATCAGTGGTCTGGTAATTTCGCGCTTCCTTTTTCTTGTTGTGGATGAGTTGACGCCAATCTGGTTTTGAGTTTCCGCGTGCTTCTTCCTCGCTTCCGCCGTATTCATTCTTTGTCATCTGTCTTGTGTGTTTGTTTGAGTGTTGAGCCCCTTCCTCCGGCCCCCTCTCCCTCACTGCCTCCCAACATCACCGCCACCACTATCTCTTCCCTCTTCTCCACGCCGTTGTAGACACACACACACGCATACATATATATATGTGTGTGTGTACGTATATGCACGCACAGTCGAACGTGCTCACCTCCACATAGATGCATGCACGACCACTCACGCATACGTCTTTTGAGCGTCTTGGTATCGCCCTCCTCCTCCTCCTCTGCAACACGCCGTTGTCCCTCTAAACTTGCAGGCACCCTCTTCTCTCATCTGTGAACTCGCTTCTCCATCCATTGTCCCTCACCCCCTCCCTCCTCCGCCCAAGCGCTGCGTGATCCGCCACGACTCTCACTCCGTAGCCTCTCCCTGCCCGTCGCTCGGTGCACACGACCGGGTCTGCGACTTCGCTTTTACGTCTTCCTTCTTTTCTTTCGCCTTTGCCTCCTCCCTCCTCCTCCTCCTCCCCCTCCCCATCCTCACACACACATCGCAGCTCAGTGTGGGCGGTCCTCATCTCGTGTGCGGAACGCTCTTCCCTCCAGCGCTTCCTGGGAGGTGGGAGTCACCACCGCATTCCACTGGGCGTTTGCGTGCGGTTGTGTCCGTGCGCCCGCAGCAACAGGAGCCGGCTGTCGCAAGTGTGCATCGGCCACCACTATAAGCCAGTCGCATCCGCAGGATATCGCTCCCTCGCCTTCGGAGTGGGCACACACAAGCACACACATCAGCACCCGCACACTCACAAGCACAGACGCACTGCTGGGCCGCCTCTTTTAAGGTGGAGGCAGAGGGGCCACAGACACGGGACAGTCAAGCCGTCTGTGAAACAGCACAGGCCATGAACCAGGGATACAACACCTACTACAGCCAAGGCACCCCGCAAGGGGGCGCGTATGGCAGCAGTGCAAACTACTACGGCGGTGCGGCTGCGGCACCTGCCGGAGGTGTCGGCAGCGGGTACGGTGCACAGGCTCAGCCTCAGCAGCAACAGGCACAGCAAGTTGGAGCCTACGGTGTCGCACAGGCGACGTCGGCCGGTTCGTGGAGTAACACCTATCAGGGCCTCGGCGAGTACCATAGTGGCGTTGCCACCGCTGCACCGACGTCGTCGCCGTCGCAAGGCTACTACGGAGGCGGCGCAGCGACCACAACCGCCAGCAGCTTCCAAGTCGGATACGATGGCTACGCGCAAGGGGTCACAGCGGCCGCCACAAACAACGGTGGCGTTGCCGCTGGTGTTAGCAACGGAAGCTACGCTGGTGTGACAGCCATGAACGCGTACGACCCTCAGTCAACGCAGCCAGCGCAACAGCCCTACTACCCACCGCAGCCGCCTCAAGGCGGATACTACGGCAATGCCAATGCGTGCCAGGCGAACAGCACACCAGCGGCTGCTGCGGCACCGGCGCCCGCGGTCCTCAACACCACCGACGACAACGGTCTGCGGTGGACCTGGTCGTGCTACCCGACGACATCGAAGGCGAAGACGAAGGAAAACCCCTCCGCGGCGACGCTGGCAATGCCAGAGATGGTGATCCCGATGAGCTGCATGTACACACCGCTGCACCTCATTGAGCCCAGTCACCTCGTTCTGGGCGCAGCCATTGACGAGCTGTGCTGTGCAAACTGCGGCGCCTTTTGCAGCATGCACAGCCAGCGCGAGATGGGCAAGTACTGGGTGTGCGTATCCTGCAAGCGCCGCAACTCTTTCCAGAGCAACACCGCCATCACGGAGCAGCACCCGGCGCTGATGTACGAGACGGTCGAGTTTGTGCTCGCAAACCCGCCGACGCCCGTGGTGGCGCCACCTCAGCCGCAGCCAGCGCCTGCCTTCATCTTCGTCGTCGACACGTGCATCCCTTCCGGCGAGATGGCGTCGTTGCGCACGAGCCTGCTGGAGTCCCTGCAGTATCTGCCGCGCAACGCCCTCGTAGGCCTCATCTCCTTCGGCGCCACTGTCTCTGTGTGGGAGCTGGGCGCCAGCTCTGGCGTGGCGATCAGCAAGTGCTACCTTCTCCGCGGCAACACGGCGAACCCGCCCGATTCGCTGCAGAGCATGCTTCAGGTCTCGGAAAATCATCCCGTGCGGGGGCGGCTGCTGGCGCCGCTGTGCGATGTGGAGGCGGCGCTCACCTCGTTGATCGAGGAGCTCGAGGAGGACGGCGCCGCCGTGCCGTCATCCAAGCGGCCGCTGCGGGCCACGTCGACGGCGGTGGAGGCGGCCACGTACCTGATGGAGGCCCTCGCGCCACCACAGATGACAGCGCAGCAGCAGTACGTACTATACGGAAAGCACGTAAAAGCCGCTACAGCGCCCGGGGGTAATGTGAAGATGGGTAAGATTCTCCTCTTCACCGGCGGCCCGTGCACGCGCGGCCCCGGCGCCGTCGTCAGCACCGACAAGGCGGACATGATGCGCTTCCATCGCGACATCATTGAGGGCGATACACCCTACTACGAGGCAGCCTTTAACTTCTACAACGCGCTCGAGCCGCGGATGATAGCCGCGAACACGTGCCTCGACGTCTTCGCTCAGTCCCTTGACCAAGTTGGTGTCATGGAGATGCGCCGCTGCATCGACAACACCGGTGGCACGCTCATCGTCGAGGATGAGACGACTGACATCATGTTTCTGGAGTCGCTGAAGCGTTACTGGCAGCGCTGCGATTTGCGGGCCGGCACAGAGCGCGCCTTGGCGGCAGCGCAGGAAGGCATGTCCTCTTCGGGTGTCGACGGCAGCTACAGCAGTGAGGACCACAGAGCTCACTGCGGATTCGCTGTGCACATGGAGGTGAACACGTCCGTCGGCACGCTGCTGCGCGGTGCGCTCGGTCCGTGCAACGTGGACGTGGAGGCGAACAAGCGCGGGCCTACGCGGCTCACCTCACCACTGGAGGTGGGCGCTGGTGGCACGACGCGCTGGTGCGTCAGCTACCTCGACAAGGGAATGACGCTTTCATTCCTGTTTGACACAGCCACCGCCAGCAGCCAGCAGAGTGGCGCAGAGAGCGCGCATGAGAAGCGCTTCATCCAGTTCGTCACGCGCTACACCACGCCGCGCGGCGAGCAGCGGGTGCGCGTGACGAGCGTCGTGCAGCCCGTCGCCCCGCCGACAGCGCCGCCGGACTACTACACGAAGGCTGCCGCCTTTGATCAGACGTGTGCGGCGACGATCGTGGCGCGCATGGCGGTGAGCATACTCGAGAAGCATCCGGGCAAGTGGGATGACGCCAAGCGATGGCTGGACACGCTGCTGGTGCGCTTCGTGCGGCGCTACTCCACCTTCTCCCCTGGTCAACCGAACACGTTGCGCCTCGACCCGTGCCTCTCCCTCTTCCCATCCTTCATGTACAACCTGCGCCGCTCCGAGTACTTCATGGTGCTCAACATCTCGCCTGATGAGACGACGTTCAAGCGCCACTGGCTGCTGCGCGAATCCGTCGACAATTGCGTGCTCATGATCCAGCCCACGCTGGACTCGTACGACTTGGCGAGCCCGTTCGCGACGCCCATGCAGCTCGACAGCAGCAGCCTGCGTCACGACAACATTGTGCTGATGGATGCCTACTTTAACGTCCATATCATGTGGGGCAGCATCATCTACCAGTGGATCGAGGCAGCCTACCACGAGAACCCCGAGTACGCCAACTTTGCCGAGCTGCTGGAGGCGGCGGAGCGTGACGCGCAGATGATCTTGTCGAGCCGCTACCCGTACCCGCGCTTCTCGCGCACGGACGCCGACGGCTCCGAGGCGCGCCACGTAAAGACGCGCGTGAACCCGGCCACCAACTACCACAACTCGGGCATGCAGTACGGCGCCGGCCCCAACGGGGCGGTGGAGCAGGCCGACGTCATCTACACAGATGATGCCTCTATCATGACGTTCATGACCTCGCTCAAGAAGGCAGTAGTGACCTCCGACGGCAAGGAGGAAGCGTAGCGCGCAGCTGCTGCCATGTCGCGCCACCTTTATTTTCGCTCTCTCTTCGTCGATGACGCATGGCACCGTCGATCTTGCCGTGCGCCATATGTGTCCCCCCCCTCCTCATCGCATCTTGGTCTCTCTCTCGCCCCTCCAGCTGTTTCTCTCTCCCTCCATGGCATTCAGCTCATGACCCTGACAGGGCTGCCGAGAGGTGTATCCTTGTGTGAGCGTCGTCGGCGCCGGTCACGTGCTCGCCTGCTTTTCTTTTCGTTTGTGTTGTTCTCATTTCTGTTGCTCGCGTGTGTGCATGTGAGTGTGTGTGTGTGTGATCTTGTGTTGTCATCTCCCTCAACGTCTTGTGATTTCTTTTCGTTGTTTGTTGGCATGTCTGTGCGCCGGGTGGCGGAGATGGGGCGGTGTGTCTGTGTATGTGAGAGGGGAGTAGAGGCTACATGGCCTCCCTTCGTTTTGGATTGCCCATGCTGTGTTAGTCGCGGGAGTGAATGACTGTCTGTGTCACACCATCCCCGTTGTATGTGCGTGCGGGGGTGTGTTCTTTGAGCATTTTCGTTTGTTTTCTATTGTGTCTGCGCCCTCCTCCCTGACACCCGGTGGGCTGTGTTTTCGTGCAGCGGTGTGTGTGTGTGTGTGTGTGTGTGTGTGTGTGTGTGTCTGCGTCAGTGTGCTCCCCCGCCCCGTCCCTCCGCGCTTCCGAGTGGGAAGACGAGAGGGAAAGGGACCTCGAGTACGGTCTGAGACCGTCCCTCCACCCCTCTCACTCCCACCTACAACCGAACGGAACCCAAGAGGAAATGCAGCGCAAGCCGCACGCACGCGCACTTTTCCTTGCGTGCGTGAGTGCTGGCGTGCGTGTGCCAATCAAGCGCTTCACGAGTGGTGTGCCCAATCGATCTATGCGCAAACGGCCACATAAGGGTATGTGTGTACATGGAGGGACGCAATAGTCAAGATCAGAGTTGGCGTGTGCATGCACCACGATAAGGGCACGATGCCTCGCCGCTGGAGCGCACGTGAGGGTGTGCGCGTGTGCGTGTGCGCGGCTGAGTAATACGCCGGTAAATATCTGACAGACCGCAAGCTGTGCGCGCTCGCCTCCTCCATAAGCACACACATACACAGAGACACAGACACACACGCTGCCTTCCGTGGGGCGGCAGCAAACAGATCGGTCATGCGTCACCTCGTAGCTTAAGCACTGAAACCCCCTCCTCCACCACCGCTTCCTCGTCCTCGCCCCCTCCCCCTTCCCTCCCTCCCTCTCTTCTCATTCTCTCGTACCGTATCGCATCTGCGCGTGCGTGCATGCCCCCGCGCCTTAGCATCAGAACCGCCTGTCTGCACATACAACGGTATCGTACTCGGGGGTGAGGAACAAGGCGAAGCACCCCAGCCGCGAGACGCACGCCTCGAGCCACGACAACGGCAAACGAGGCTCTTATCAGTGGCTCTCCTCCCCCCCAAGTCAAAACACGCACACACAAACATAAAGAGGCGCCCAAAGCGATCATCACGTGCTCTACCTTTCACAACCTGCTTGCTCTACCTCATCCACCCCCCCCGCCCGCCGCCCCCCGCCGCCAACGGAAAACTCATCTGCTTGCTTTTTGCTTGTTTGTTTTTGTGGTTCGCTCGCTCGTGCCTCCCGCTCACGCCCGCGTCTGCGTTCATCAGCGTCATGTCCGTCAGCAGCTCCCTCACCTACGCACTCCTGTGCGTCTACTACGCCTGCCGCACCACGCTGCTCTTCGCGGTGGAGATGCTGCTGTTCCTGCCCTCTTACTATCTTGTGGAACGGCATGACGCACCGAGCGCGTGGCTGGGGCGCCGCGGAGAGGCGCAGGTGCAGCCGGTGCTATCCGCAGCCTATAAATACCAGAAGGCGGAGGAGCGCGACAAGTCGAACTATGGTGAGAGCGCGAACATCGTACCGGTGGGCACAGGCGGACCGCCGCTGGACATCAGCACGCGGGAAGTGGAAGATAACCGCTGCATTCTCTCGCGTAAGTGTGTGAGCCGCATTCGATCTCTTCACATACCAACCGTGTCGTCGTCGTGGTGGTCGCCACAGGTGCTGCGTTCCGTGAACCCTTCCTCAGCCGCGCACTCCCCTGAAACGCCGCAGCTGCGTCAGAAGAAACAGCACCAGTCGCTCTTGCCCAACTTCTATGGTCACCCGCAGGCGGCGCTTCCGCAAAGCCGATACGATGGCATTGGTGGAGATGACGACATGAACGGCTCCGTGGGGTCGTGGTCCAACTACACAGTGGGCGCCACGCCAGTTGCGACCACCCTAAATCGCCCCCTCTCTTTGTCCATCGCAGAGGTGTCTGGTTGGTGCGACGGCACCTCAGGTGGCGAACTGATTCCTATCAGCCTCCACAGCAGCCCCATGCAGCGGTCTCAGCCCCTTCAGTTGCAGCAAGTCTCTCACCAACGCCCGCACGGCGGTGGCGTTGACGAAGAGGACGCTGCTTGCACCAGCTTCAACGGGTTTCTGAGCGCCACTGCACGCGATGCCGTGGATATCGGATATCAGCAACCATGCGTGACGGACGCGTTCTTCGATGGCCTGGCGGTGAGCGTGTTGGTCTCCGCTCAAGAACAGCAGCAGCAGGATCGTCTCGCGGCGGCGCGCAAGCGCGTTGGCATCGCCGAGGCGGAAGGCTTTTTCGCTAAGTTGGGTCACCGACAGTGTAGGGCTGTTTCACGAAGAGCCGCAGCTCGGACCTCGTCCGCACCGGCGTGTGTCGCTGCGGCTCGAGAGCGCATGCGTGCCACGGTGCCGGTGTGGTGCACCGTCATCTTCTACTCCCCCATACCACAATCGGCCGCCCGCGGAAGCGTGATGGAGAAAGCGTCATCGCCCTTTCGAGGCCAGTACGGATTTTTGCCGCCTTGGTATGCTGTTCACGCCCGCGCGCAGCTGTTGTTAGCGCTAGTGGGCCCGCTACTGCGCATTGCGGCGGAGCTGCTGTGGTGCAGAGGTTGGGGAACGCTGACGGCATCGTCTGCGGCGCAAACAGAGGCGTTAGGTGAGCCGGGTAGCATTACCACACCTCCGGCAACGGCTGCGTCGCCCGAGCATCAACGCCTGCGTCAGCATGGCACCCGCGCCCCCCCACTACCTTCCTGGCCGGTGCGCGGATCATGGCAAGACGCCGGCGTCTTTCTTCTTGGGCCGCTTCTCTTGTGCTTCCGTGTACTGCGCAGCCTCTTTTACGCGATCATGGGCCCACCTGGTGCGACGGCACCGCTCCACTACTCGGCGTGCATGAGCGCATCGCCAACCTCGCACAACGCTGCTGGTGGCGGCGGTGTCTGGCATCCTTTCCGCCGTTTCGAGAGTGCTGTGCAAGCTCGTATTGATCGCTACACCACGGACACGCGCCACATCTTCGAGCCACTGCACAACAACGCGGCGGCGGCGACGACGACGGTATCGTCTGCCGCGGCAACGGCCCACGCTGGAAGCAGCATCGATCCTGCACCGCATGCTTTTTCGAAGCCGAAGACGTCAAGCGCGAAGGCCGCTGGAGCGGCACGGTCACAGGGTCACGCAGCATCCTTGCCTCATCCCGCATTCCCCGCCTCGGCACCTGCCCCGGCGTGCCGGAAGTCGGTGGGGGTGTACTGGCTGCATGGCCGCCGGCCGCCGACCTGGTCCGCTGCTCCAGCTGATGATCCGTCCACCACATCGGCAGTGCAGCCGCCGCCTCCTGCACCGGTGGTGGTGCTACTGCTATGCCCTTCTCTCCTGCAAGGGAGCGGGCTGTACCAGCACACCGTAACGCGTCTCAGTTGTGTGTGTCAGCTGCTGACCCTCGCTGGTGCGTGGCAGTCATCGTTCGCCACAGACGATGCAGCGGCCGACCGCATTTTGCTTCCCGGTTCGCATGGCACGGCAATGACGAGGAATGCGACACAGAATCGCGACGACTCGACGGATAGAGAAAATGCCGCGCAGATCTCCGCGGCAGGCGCGGAGAAGGCATACAAGCCTGTGATGCTTAGTACCAGCAGCAGCAAAGACGGAAGCATTCGTGGCAGCGGGGCGGAGGTCAACGACCAACCGTCGCCGCCGGCAACTTCGTCATCGCTGCCGTCGGCTACACGGCCTGCCACCAGGCCCGCCACGCAGTGGTACGCGGCTGTGCCTGTTGTAGAGCTTCGAGTTCCTGCGACGTCGCCGGAGTGCACCGACGACGTCTCAATGCCTCCGCTGACGCTGAAGGACTTGCGGAACATTGTTGAGCGGCTGCGGAGCAACCTGGAGTCGTGCACGCCGCCCGCAACAAACCCCCCAGTGCCTTGCGCATCTACCGCGGCCGGTCGTTCGGCTCGCCTCGATCTGTGTGGTCACGCGCCGTCGCCAGACGCCGCTGCTAAGGCGTCCGCTGACCCGCGTCCACGACGGGCGGTGTACATTGTGGCGGTGGGCTGGTCGGAAGCGGCGAGCCCGCTTTTGGAGCTAGCCATCACACAGCAGCAGCCGCAGACGTCGACAGGCAGCGGCCGCAGCACCGAGGACGAGAATGGCGGCGGCTCTGGTGAGCAGTCCCCGGCGCGTCTTGACGGCCTTGTGTGCATCTCGCATACGCTCTCGTCCGCCTTTCAGCTTCTCCCGCAGCAGCGTGCAGAGGGGCTGGCGCTTCAGCGGCCCACGCTGGCCACGTCATCGTCGGCAAGATCAACTCGAGGTGTGGCGCATGTGGGCACCAGCACTGCGAGCAGCGGCGGGGCCTTGAACACCGCAGTCGATCCTGCCGGCTCGTCCCCACTGTTGACGGCGAGGCTGCAGGCTGCGTCGCGCATGCCGCGCATCCTGTCGAGCCTCACCACCGGTCCGGCGCGACTGCTTGTCCTGCTGACACGGATGCAGCTCATCGCCGATGCACTGCTCGCCCACCGGCAGCATCAGGAGCAGTGGCAGGGCAACGGGCTGGCTGCTGTGGGCAACGCGAGGATTCTACGAACAACGGGAGAGCTCCACTACGCAGATATGCACGCGCCAAGGCAACCCCAGTACATGACCCACAAGCGAGCTGGCGCGCTGTCGTCGCAGGCGGGCCCCGCGCCAATGCCTGACATCTCCTTCTATCACATTCTCCATGTTTTTCGTGAGGCTCGCGAGGAGGTGAACCGGGCACAGCGCGGTCTGGACAGAGCCACCATCACGTGGACCCACCAGCGGCAGCAGCAGCAGTCCCGATCGGCGCAACGAGGTTCCTTCCTCGACTGTATCTCCTCCATGGGCGCCGGCACCTTATCTGCCCTCACGTCGAGAGCGACGGAAGGCGATGTCGAGCCGTGCATCACGCGCGCGGCAGCAGCAGCAGCACAGTACCACTCGCAACCGACGCTCTGGCAGTCGCACTCGCTGTCACCCTCACCTGCCTCCGCGCGTGCAGCTTCCGTGCCGGGCTCGACGACGAATGCGCTGCGGCAGCACGCCCTTAGTACAGCGCCTTTCTCTAAGCTCGTGCGCGTCATCTCACCACCGGATTTGGTCGCCTCGATGCCTCTGATGGCGTCGTTCAGTGATGCGGCAGCTGTGAGCGACGCTTTAGGAGAGGCCAATGCACTTGCTGCACCAACCGCCACCCCTCCTGGTAGAAGCGACTGTGTGCTGTCGTCGTTGACTGTCGACCAAGATTCGCCGCCGTCGCATGACCAGACGCAGACGCTTTCTTTTAGTCACCACTACAGCTACGGATCGCCGTTGATCATGCACCAGGATCTCGTGCGGGAGTCGTCGGCGCTGTGGGACATGCCGCGCCTCGAGAGCGTCACCGACTGGGAGGAGCTGGCGAAGTCCGCGATGATGGCGGAGGCCCAGCAGCAGCAGCGTCTCGAGGCAGCAAACGCGACGGCGAATGATCTGCCCCCACCTCTTTCCCTCGACCCTCCGACGCTGCTCGACTGCAGTGGCCGGCGACGCTTTCTCTCCACCGCATGGGCGGAAGGGGAAGGGGAGCGGTTCTCAGCGAGCGGCTCCCTCGCTGCTGCATCGTCTTCCTTCGTCGGCAACCCGCTGCGGCGCGCCTGCTCGCACATGTCTACCGAAGATGTAGTGGCCTCCTGTACGCTGCAGGTGCTGTCCCCGACGGCTAGGCAGGTGGCCCGCCTGCCTGGAAGCGGTGCTGTAGGAACCCCGCAAACGGCAGCCGCAACCCGAGGCGTTGCCTCTGCCTGCAACAGAGACAAGCGCAGCGGCCTTGTAAACCACGCCAAGGAAGCCAGTACCGCAGATGGGGAGGGCGCCCTCCTTGTTGGCGCGGCTACGATGAGGCCAAGCTTGTTGCACCCCGGTGTAACAAGTCGCCGCGATTCCGATGACAAAGGCGCGGCGCCGTCCTTCGCGAGCGAACAGCCCGCCAGTGAGGCGTTCTGCAGCTTCGACGCGACGCCGGCGCCATCGGCTCTGGTTGCCGCCTCAGCCGACGGTGGCGCCGGCAACTTGTGTATGGTAGGCGCAGAGGGTAAAGGGTGCAGCGCCGCGTCTCCGAATGTGCTACCTTCCTTGAAGGAAGCAGCGTTGTGCGCCCCCGAAAGGTCAGTGAAGCCGTCGGTGTCGCGCTATGATCCACAGCACAGCTTGCCGCAGCCGTCGTTTTCCGCATCGACGCCGCTGCCACAGCCGCAGCAGCCCATACCATACCCGCCACCTTCGCGGTTGCCGGCGCTCTCCTCGCAAGCTGCGGCGTTAGTGGAGTTGCGGGTGCGCTCGGCTCAGCACGCAGCCCTCATTCAGCGCATCCGCGTTCCAACGCTGCTCGTGCATGCTAGCGATGACCCCGTCGCCCCGACGTCGACGCTTCCCTTTTCGCTTCTGCAGGCAAACCCGTGGATAACGACAGTGCTGACGCGGCGTGGCAGCCACGCCGTCTTCATGGAGGGTGCCTCGGAGGTGTGGCGGCGGCCACGGTTGGTGGTGACGGAGCGGGCACGCCCAGCGGGCACGACGCTGCCCGCCTCTAGCGCTGCCGTGGCGGAGGGTATGATGTACTGGCCAGGCAGTGGATTCGACGAGGTTGGCAGTGCTCGTGGCGCGAGGGACGGGCCCCACTGGAAAACGCCGTCGGCACCTTCGAGTCCACGCGGTGACAGGGTCGTGCCACCTCCGACGGCGGACACGAGCCGAAAATCACCCGCGCTCATGGCCGCTGCGCGTTCGAAAATGCCGTCTCCTTGGGCACAGAAAGCAAAGGCGAAACGCGTGCGTGGCAACGGCACGAGCAGCTCTAGCACCAGCGTCAGCAACTCCTGCTGCACCGATGACTTCGACGACGACGGCGACACCGTTTCCAGCGCTATCGTTGAGTGGCTTCCTGTGATAGACGAAGATGCCGATGTCAAGCGGCACACAGACAAACGTCAGTCCACCACATCCCTGAGACGCCCGCCGAAAGAACAGCAATGCCTGGCCGCTGCCACCACGTCGATGTGGCAGGTTCGGATCGATGGCACAACGTGGCTGGAGCGGCTTCTTTTCGAGTACGTGGAAAAGGTTATCGTGTGCCCGCCGGCGGCCTCCACCCCGATCGGTTGAAGCGCGCACAGCGGGTGGTCGAAGTCCTATCTGTGATACCGTGCGCGTGTGCAAGGTGCGTGTGCGTGTTGGCTGGAGCGGGAGGGCCGCAGCCATTTTCATGGCACGCCTCCCCTCCCGTCTCGGTGCCGATTCTGTTCTCTGTCCCTCATCGGAAACGAAGCGCGTGCGCTGAGCACTCGGTCATGTGCTGCATACGCGTGACGCGCAAGTTCACGCAGCTGCACGGCGCATACCTCTTGCTCTCTCTGTGTCTGTGTGCGTGGGATTTAGCGAGAGGGGGGAAGGGCCACCTCTTCGACATCTCTGCCGCTTCGCTTCTTCCACGCTCCTCTTCACCGCACCACGGCCGCGAACACTGTTCCGTCCTCATCTCTCTTCTCTTGGCGATTCTGTTATTGCGTCGCTGTAGATCATCCCCCCCCCCCACTCCCGCCCCTTCTGCGTCTCTTCTTCGCAGAACCTGCTCGTTGGGTCTTCCACTTCTCGCCCTTTCTCCTCTCACTGCCGTAGGCGACGTCGCACACGCACATAAATACATCTCTGAGGCCCACCAACGCAATCATGCTTCTCACAGAGCCGGTGTGCTGAGGAGATGGAAAAGGCGTGCACCTGCGTGTCGCATATTCTCTGCTTCGCGGCGGCGATAAGGAGGCGTTGCATGCCCCGCGAATCGGCAAGGGAGAGGGAGCAGCGGATGCGCCCATCGTGTCCACTGTGCCCGCAGCATCCCCCTACGGCGACGACTGCACCCGACGGGGCAGAGCAGCGCGCAACTCCAACGGCGCAGCCCGAGGCTCTGCTGTCGCAATGTCCGCCGCTGGCTTGTGCGCGCGTCGCACTCGGAGACATCGGCGGCCGCCCTGCTCTTTGGGGCTCAGACACCCACCTCACAGCCGCGGTTGCCGCCCTTCTCCATCAACAAGGTGAAAGACATCGTTGCCGACGGGTATGAGGAAACTGGGCGGGGGGAGGGCAGAGGGCGTCCGGCACACGCGAGGCAGCCGCAGCGCTGCAGGTGTGTGTGTGTGTGTGTGCTGTCACCAAGAGTGATGGCGAGAGGGGCGACGTGAGTGACAGCGGTCCCATCGGTGGCGGAGAAGAGGACGAGATGGACAGCTTTTCCAGTATGGGCGGCAACAGCCGTGGCGGCGCTGACAAGTGCAACGGACGCACGAATACCCCTCACACCTCTCGCGACGGCAGGCACCCGGCTCGCTTGCGAGCCCCTCCTCCTTCCTTCCCCGCAAGGACCGCATCTCCATGTGGGCCCATGCGCGTGCTACTCTCTGCGGCTTGCTGATGTGTATGCGTTGCTGTTGTTGTCGGCGTGCGCCTATGCACCAGGAAGCACTTGCTTCAGATGTCCGTGTAGACAGAAATGGGAGGAGAGGGAAGAGGGGCACTCAACCGTTGTGGGTCTCAAGCCGCCGTGCTTCTGATTTTGTAGGCTGTGCGCCTCCACCGGCCCTACAGCCTCCTAGTCCCACTCCGGCTTGCGGTCTTGTACATCCTGAGCGGATTCTCTTTTGTTTCTTCGTGGTGGTAGCGGTGTTGGTGGTGAGAGGGAGGAGGGGTAGTTTGCGCTTCCACCGCCGCTCGTCCGTTGTTCAGTGGGGCTGTACCCGCTGTCTCCGCAACTGTGCCTGTGTCTCTCACCAATCAATGCACGTGTGTTGGGCGTTGTCTGCCGACCGTACCGGCGCCCGTGCCGGGGGTCTTGGCGCAGATGCATGCGTGCACGTATTAGGTACATCAAGAGAAGTCGTGATACGCAAATTTTGCATATGTTATCGCTCCCTCGCTTCGACTTTTTTGTTCTGCAGTTTACCTGCTCGCCCTCCACCCCCCCCCTCCGGCCCACGCGGTGCTTCTCCCGCTCGCACGCACGCACGCAGAGAGACCCTTCGAGCGCGACGGGACAAGCGGCGCTGGGCATCACCCGTGAACACCCATAGCCCCCCTTCCCCCCTCCACCACCACCATCAGTGGCGAAGGGCGTACAACAATAATAAAAAGGTACTCGCAACGAGATGCCGGCCGCTGTCACGGTGCATCCGTTGGTCCTTCTCAGCATCGTGGATCATGTGACCCGCGTAGGTCTGCAGCCTCAGCAACAGCGGCCGCCGCAAAAGCAGGGCAGTGCGCCGGATGCCGCCACCGCCTCACGCCCTGCCCCAGCTTTTCTGTCCACTGCAGGTTTGCTGATGGGGACCACGAAAGCGTCCGGCCCTGCCGACACCAGCACGTGCGGCGCGGAGAGCGGAGGCCGAGGCATCACCACGACGCTCTGCGCCTCCTTCGAGCTCCCGCTACGGTTGCAGTCGACCGACGGTGTGGCGGTGGCCGTGGCGCCATCCGGGGATGCCGCTTTTCTTCAAAACGTACTCCGCGACAAGACTGACTGGCCGGCGGCCCAGAAGCACCGCGAGCAGCTCAGCGCTGTGATGCCTGAGATGGACGTGGTGGGGTGCTACGTCGTCTGTGCCGGCTCACGGTGGACGAGCACGCGGCACCAGAGCGGTGGTGATGACAGAGACGGCTCCCGGTTGTCGGTCGGAGGTGCTGTCAAGAAGGCCAAGGGCGAGGCGATGGCCGGTGCGGACAGCATCGCGGCGATCGCTAACTGTGTCCAGCAGCAGCTGCGCAACACCTCGATTTTGCCTTCGACGGCTACGGGGTTTGTTTTACTGGTAGTCTACGACAAGGAAGTGACGAGCGCTGCAGGTGACACGGACACCGCCGCACCCAATCCGCCGCACTCCCCCGCGGCGGCGCGGCTGCCCTTTGACTGCCTCTACGTTCCGGCCACCACCGACAGCGACGCGTTGCCAACGGAAGAGGTGACGGTGGGCCCTGCGGACATGGAGTGGATTGCCTTGGCGAACGAGACCATGATGCCAGCATACCATCAGAACTCGGCAACCACGTCCTCTGCCGCCGTGAAGCCAGGCCTCTTGCGACGTCTCTGCAGCGCTGCCTACTTGACCTCTGAGGCCCCGGATTCGAGAGAGCCGGCGAGCACGCAAACTTCACGAATGGCTTCGTCGCAGAACTGTCGTGCCGCCGAGGAACTCGTTGGCAGTCTTCGACTTATAATGCGTATGCTCGTCGAGATGACGGCATCGACGCCGAGCCCAACGGCAACGGCGCCAGACGACGTTGAACTGCTGAGGACTGTAGCGACATGCCTCCGCAATGTGCCGGTCAGCCGTCCATCCCAGCCGCCGGGCGGGCCAAGAGTGCCATCTGCGCTACCAGCTGAGGAGGTGCTTAGTGCAGTACTAGCTCTCGAGGTGCAGTGCGCACTGCGCATGCGTTCTCTGAGTAAAGCCCAGCAGCAGCTGCTCAGCAGCCGCCGCTCTGCCATGGCCGCCCTCCACTCCAAGGCTTGCTCACCCAAGGCAGCCAATCCACCGCCGCCGCCGCCGCCGACCGCAGAGGGGTGGTCCACGCATGAGCGCGACAAGCGCAGCGGTGTCAACACAGCTGTCCCCGGGCACGTATGGGAGTAACTGCAGGGCCAGCTTCACGTCCTCTAGAGCCTTTGCCGTTGCACCCTTTCTCTCCAAGTCTGCATCGCCCAGCTCCCCGCACCTCTGCAGTAGACTACCCTCCTCCTCCGAAGTGCAGACGTGTCTCGGCGCCCCCTCCCTCCTCCCACACCACCACCACTACCCCGTCACGAGCCTCGCCCGGCAGCAGCGATACGCTGACAACCAGCGGCAGAGAAAGAGCCGCAGCTGTCGTTTCTCTCTTGCGCTGCCTCGAAAAAGAAACATGCGTTGGCCCACAGCCCAAGAGAGCAGCCGGAGAGCCAACTCACAACTGCAGGCGAGTGATGTGTGCGGGGAGGGAGGGAGAGAGGGAGGGAGGGGGGCGCCACGAAGGAAAGCACGCACACACACACACACACACACACACAGACACCAAACACACAAAACGAACCGAAAAGAGCGTGTGCCGGCTGTCCACAATCAGCTGCCTTCTTCCACACCTTCAATCCTCTTTGGGTTGGAGTGGGAGGTTCAATGGATGAGGAGAGAGGGGGAGGGCGGTGCAGGTTGCTCCCACAGTAGCCAGCAGGCGTTCTCTTTTCTGTTGTCTCTGCTCGCTGTTGTTAGTCGTGCCAGAATACCCATATGTGTCTTTTCCACCACCTGCAGCTCTCTCTCTGTCAGTCTGTCTGAGCTTGTGTCTGTGTGTGTGTGTGTATGCTCTTCTGTTTTTCGCTCTGTCGTTATTCCTCTGCCTTAAGTACGATTATGTGGCGTCGCCACATCTCTCTGCCCCTCCCGCCCCCGCACCGTCCCGTGATTTTCTTTTTTCTCTGTGCCTCTGTGTGTCCGCATCCTTTCCGCCCGACCCCCTCCGCCAAGATCTACTGTGAGGCACACAACCGGTACGAACCGGAGATACATGTCTGGGTCTGACAAGGTCGAAGAGGGGCTCGCATAGCGATACGCGTTGATGGTACGCTTCTCGTTTTATGGGTCATCCTTCGTGCTTGCACGCTGCCCCCCCCTCCCCCTCACGCTGGGGCTCGGTCGCTGTCGGCGAGTGTGATGCCTCATGCCTTCTCTCCCACCCTTTGTGTGCCACGAGCGCCCGACACTCTGCCTATACGTCTTCTTTTCTTCGCATCGTCCCATGCACTCGACGACTGCACCCTGTCTGCACGCTCCACGCGCACGTCCACAGATAAGGCGAGTAGAGCAGCACTTTTCTCACCGAGCAGGCACTCCGTGACGCAGCACGCATCAAAAATCCCCGCGGGCTGCGTTGGTCGCGCTTACCCTCCCCGCCTGCCATCAGCCGGGCAACGCTCTTTGTGAGTGCGGACTTCCATAGTTGTGCCTTCGTTGTCTGCTTTACTCTGTCCACTTCCTATCGACCAAGCTCAACTCCCTCTCACCAGCGACGATGGCTGAATTCCACGGGAGCGCCGGCCGCGAGAAAGACGGCGGTGACGGCGCAGCGGAGGTGGGCTCACTCTGCTCGGGCGTGCCTGGGCCGATGGTTTCTGGCGAGCAGAAGCCGCCGATCACGCAGGGCAGCCACCGCACCAAGGCTGACGGGGCGATCGTTCATCCGCAGGCAGAATCGCTGTTCGCCGCGTGCCCGTGGGTGCGTCTGGTTCCCGTGATTGGCGACGCCTTGGAGGGCTACGGGCCCAGGCTGATTGCCTCGGTATGCCTCGCCTACTTCCTCTGTAAAGGAGTGGCGGACCAGATGATCGGCTTCTCGCGCCAGCCAATGCTCATGAGGCGCTACGGCCTCGACGCCACGCGGTATCAACGCCTCGCTGCCGTCTGGGGAGCAGGATGGTCTGTGAAGGCCTTCATCGCCGCCCTTACGGACACGTTTGCGTTCATGGGGTACACGAAGCGGTGGTACATGCTACTCTCGTGCGTTATGGGTGCTGGTTTCAGCCTGGGCTATGCACTGCTGCCTGCACAGCCGTCGTCCGGCGCCCCTGCCGCCGTCTTCATCTTCCTGACCACCCTTGGCAAGTCGAGCGTGGACATACTGTCGGAGGGCCACTACAGCCGCCTAATGCGCCGTAACCCACGTCCTGGACCAGCGCTTGTGAGCTGCGTTTGGTTGTCCATCTTTACGGGCGCCCTGATCGCGTCCGTGATGCAGGGCCCGCTGTCGGAGAGTGGCAAGGTGCACGTGGGCGTGATGATCTCGGCTGCCCTGCAGTTTGTGGCGGGCATCCTCTTTGTGTTCAACTGGTATGGCGAAAAGACAAACCGGGCGGAGCGGCTGCAGGACCTCCGTGACGCCAAGGCTGCGCTTGCGAAGGCCTGTGCGAAGACCCGGTTGAACTCGCCCTCCTTGGACGTCAAGGCAGCCGCCCTTGGCGAGGACCTCCACCTGGAGGGGCAGAATTCATCACCGCCTCCCCAGACTCTGGGAAAGCACACGCATCAGCTCCAACGAAGCTTCTTGGCTCTCGACGATGATATGCTCGACCTCTCGACCTGCGATGGTGTCAAAGGCACTCACGAGCAGCAGCGTGTTTCCGCACTCAGGAGCGACGTGGTGGCGGCAGAGGAGAGCGATAATGACGAGACAGTGGGGGAGGACTTGCGCATCCCCTCATGTCTGTTTGGTGTCTTCGAGATCAACACTGAGGTGGTGCAGTACAACTGGCGCGCCGTACTCTACAGCACCGTAATGACTTGCAGCGTGGTGACACTGGTGTGCGTGACGATCCTCGGTACAGCGTGGGAGCTGATGTATATGAGCATCGCTATCTCCATTGTGTGCTGCGCCTTCGCCTTTTTCGCTCTTCCGCCGGTCATCGCCAAGGCACAGGTTTTCTTCTACCTGAACTCGTTGCTGTACCTGCAACTGCCTGGTGCACTGGACAGCTTCTACCTCGCGGACGCTTCCTGCGTTCCTGGCGGTCCGCACTTCTCGTACGTTTTCTACAATACCATCAGTGCCGTCATCTCGAACATCGGCGGCGTTGTTGGCATCGTCCTCTTCACCAACATCTTCTCAAAGATGAGCTACCAGGTCACCATGTGCATCACCGTCTCCCTCATGGCGGTGGCCAGCATCTTCGACATCATCATGGTGGAGCGCTGGAATGTCTACATGGGCATCCCTGACCACGCCATGTATCTGTGCGGTGATGCAATCATCTACAATATTTGCAGCATGCTTAGCACCATGCCGTGCACAATCTTGATGTCGCGCCTGTGCCCTCGTGGCTCGGAGAGCATGGTATACGCACTGATGTCTGGCTTATCCAACTTTGGCCAGACCGTGTCCACGGCTGTCGGCTCGTTGCTGATGGAGACGCGCTGGCCATTGGATACAAACTCGGTTCCGTGCGATTTTAGCAACGTGCGCTGGCTCGTGGTCACGGGGCATCTGTGCTGCCCGCTGCTCATTGTGCCGCTGTCGTTCCTTCTGCTGCCCCGCTCCCGCATCTGCGACGACATCAACGTGAATGGCCATGCAATTCACGCGCCGCTGAGGGCGGAGCTCGTGAGGGTGGGGCTGTCGGAGCAGCGCATCTCAACTGACAAGGACTGCTTCAACAGCAACGCCAATGCACCGGATGCTCACCTGACGGACGCTCGGGCCTCAGATCCCCATCAGCTTACCGATGTCAATGGTGCTGTACGGAGGGTCGTGAAATGAGCAGCGCATTCCTCCTTCGAGCACGCGGACATGTAGAGGGGGAGGGAGCGGCGACACGGGCCAATGCAACCAGGAAGAGCAGGCGCGCTGCTCTTCTCTGTTTTCTTTTTCTTGCGTGTGTGCTCCTCGCATATTCCTCTTCGTCTGCGGCCTCCGTGCCAACATACCGCTTTCATATAGGCGTCGCTTTCCCCTTTCCCTTTTCCCTTTTCCTTGCCCTTTGGTTCGTTGCACGTGATGCCTATCGCCCTTGCTAACTGCTGTTCACAGGGACGTTTGAAGACGCACAAGCTCTCTGCCTCTCTTGCCGTGCTTCCCTTTTCCTGCGGCGCTCCTCCGCTGGTGCCGCTGCTCTGCGTGATATCGCGCCCTTCGTTTTTTTTTTCGTTTCTTTCGTCTTCTTCCTTTGTTCTGGACGAGGCGGTGAAGAGAGCAGGAAAAGGGAAGCGCGGCAGTGGCTGCAGAGGGCCCCTACAAAAGGGAGGAAGGGTGCGAGAGAAGTAGTGTACATGTGCGTGCGCGCGCGTGTGTGTGTGTGTGTGTGTGTGTGTGTGCGCGCCGGTGCATCGAAAGGAGAGAGGGCTCGCTCACCTTCTTCTCGCTTTTTCCTTGATGTGCGACGGATGAACAAGGAGAACAAAATAAAGAAGCCGCGCAAGCGCCTGTATGCCCCCCGCCGGCACAGCCCCTATCCCCCACCCTCACACTCTCTTTCTCTCTTGCCCTTGCACCTGGCGATATCCCCACCGCGATCACTACGGCTCCGCCACACCCGCTCCCACCCCAACTTCTCTCTCTTCTTGAACACTTTTTTTTTCGTTAACCACTTCCTCTTCTGCGTGTCTTGGCATGCTTTTCTTCCCCACCTGCCCTCTCCTATCTCCAACTACCTCCCTTCTTCTCCCGTCCCCTCCCTCACCCCCTCTTTCACGCTCCTTGTCGCCCATTTCTCCGCTTTCTCTGTCGTCTGTTCCGTGTTTTGAGTACGTGTGGAGGGTGTTGCATATGCCCCTCCACCCTCTCTCCCTTCTACGCTGTGCGCCTTTTCGGAGTCTCTCTTTCTTTATATGTCTGTGTGTGTGTGCGTGTGCGCGTGCCGTTGTCCTGAGTATTCGAAAGCGTTGTCTTCGAGACTTTGCATGTCTGCAGGTCGGTGTGCCGTTCTTCGCGTGCTGGTCCGCTCGCGAGGGTTTGTCACGAGCGTGGCACACTTGCGCAACAAACACCCTTCCTGCTGGCACAAAGACCGTCGTTGTCACGACTACGCCTCCCTCCTCCCCCCCCCCACACACAACAAAAAATCGAATGTGCGCCGTTCATGACATGCCCGCGGCGATCACCGCGGCCCCTTCTTCAGCACACGCCCACAGGCCGGCGCCAGCCTTGTCTTCATTTTTTTTCTTTGTTCGTTGCCCCAGTGTCTTGTGTGCAGGTGCGTGTCTGCCCGCGAGCCCCTTCCGCTTGCCAACCCCCCCTTCTGCTAGAGGCGTGCGGATGTAGGAGAGAGTGGAGTGCCCCGTGCCGCCACAGGCTCATGGCAGCGTCCCACTTGTCGAGGCACATGTGGGCAACCCATTCAAACACACACACAACACACAACACAGGCAACAGGAGCGTCCTGGAACACGCCCCTGGACCGAAAACTGCGAGCACTGCACGCAGACGCTGCCAAGCATGGCTGGTACGGTGTGTCGAATTTCAGACAAATATGCAGAGATGAGAAGAGCCCGAGTGGTGGACAACATGGCGCAAAGACATGCATGCAAATGAGCCCCCAGCTGCACGTGTGCAACATGAGCCGCATCTCCTCCATCCAGCCAGGTGTGGGCTGGTGAGGCACGGATGCCGGAAGCATGACGAGAGCAGCCTCGGGTTGCACTATTCAGTACACCAGACTCCCATGTGGAGAGGCACCACAACATATTATGGGATGCCGTGGCTTGAGGCGACTGAGGCCGAAGCATGGCACAGAGGCAGGGTGTGCAAGGTCTCAGAGGGCCCTGACCTGTAGCTGGCCATGATCCTCCTTGAGCTCATGCGACATGCATCGAGAGACCACCACCCTCTGCTATCCCGCACGACAGACGCCACGGCTTGCTGCCCTCGAATGAAACCCTGGACGCTGCCCGCTGGAATCAAGGTATGCAGTCCACCCAAGCCCGTCTGGCGCGGGCCGTTCAGCACGTATCCGAGGAAGGGACGAGGAAAGGGCGGAAAGAGCCCATTGGACGCATGGCCCCGATGCCACGGCTGGACGCTTCGTCCCAAGCGATGAGGCGTTCGTCGTACTCCTGCAAAGTTGGGAGGGCTGCGGCCGCGCATGCGCGAATCTGTGGACGGGTCCGGGATAGGACCCACATGAAGCAGCCTAGATGAAACGAAAAGCTTTTCGAACGCTCGCGTGTCTGTGACGTCTGTGAGGAGTCGTCATGCGATGGTGCCGCTCTCTCCTCTCTTGTGGCATTTTGCTGGGTGGGTCCGCGGTGCGCCGGCTCTTTACGTGCGTTCAACTCTCCATCGTGCTCCTCTCGCTTTTCTTTTGTCTGCCCGGCCCACGCACAGGGGTCCACACAGGCAGAGCGGCGCGGCGTGAGGCGTTCCGCACACGCGCCTCTCTTTTTGTTTCTTTCCAGCCATCCTGATGAGTGAAGACACCTCAGCCCTGGTGTCAAGGTTCTTGTGACCCCCCTCCTCCCCCGATCTCCGAGGGAGGTACCAGGTGGTGGCCGGCATGATGGGAGCGGCTGTGAGGCAACCTGCGAGGCAGTGAGTGGGTAGCGTTGGAGGCAGAGGCCGTGCTCAGATGTCTGAGGTGTGGCAGCAGCCGCAGCGTGTTTGCCTACGGCTGCCATCGCGTGGACGCGACGGGTGCCTCTGACAGCGCCGCGAGTGGGGGGAGAGTAGGGCAGAGTTGGGCCTCGTGCTCTATGGCGGCAAAAAAAAAAAGAAAGAAAAGGGGAATACACGTCAGAAAGGAAGAGCAGCCGTTTCCAGTGTTTTGTTTCACGTGGAGAGCGTCACGCAAGGCGCATGCGTATTGCAGATTCGCGTATGTACTCGAAGTGGAAAAGGGAATGATTTGCCATGCGGTCGTATGTGTCTGAGCTCGTTGTCGCCTTTTCGTTTTTTATTTACTGCTGTTGCCCGTATTTTGTGATTCGGTGTGAGCATTGCACAGGTGGCGGGAGGGATGGAAGCCGGAGAAGTTTGATGGTTGCGTGTTGTTGTTTTCGGTGTGTACACGCGCCGAACTCGCTGGGTGTCCCTACCCTTCCACGCGCTGCATTGGCTCTCCGTGCCGCTTCCGACACCCCTCTTTCATTTGTCCGTCCATCTCCCACTCCAGCGTTGCGCGCCCGCGGACGCGGTCATGCGCGGGCAAAAACATGCACGCGCAAGCAGCTTCTCGTACGCTGATGGGTGGCTACATGCCCTTCCCACACCCGTCCTTGGCCTTGTATGTTTTGGCTGCTGTGACAGGTGGCGGTGGGGTTTGATGTATTTGCCCCCCCCCCCGTGGTTCGCGTAGCAGCCGTCCTCACGCGAAGTGCACATACGATATATATATATATGTGTGTGTGTATACGCGCGTGCGTGCGAGGGGTGCGCATGCGCGCCTTCTCGTTCCGTCTCTTGTGAGGGCTTGTCTGCCTGTCGCCGTCTTTGGCGGTTGCCCGTTGCGATTTCAGCGCAACGGACAACAAAAAGCAAAGGGAATACTTGCCATGGCACACATGCCATGCTGTGCACATACCCACATACAGAGACAACCCACTCGCAACGACGTGCAGCTAGCAAGCCCCGCGCCGACTGGTTTCACAGTGGATGGAACTGCGCTCGTGCTGAGTCCCCCGCTGGATATGTTACGAGCAAGGCTAGTGGTGTGCTTCGCTTCGTGGACAATGATCGGTGCCGTAGTAGTGCATGTTGGTGTGTGTGCACAAGCGTGCGTGTGTCTGGTGCTGCCCGGAAAGACGAAAGTAAAGCGCTAGCTCACAGCATCACCAGGCAAGAACCCACAGGTTTCAAGCAGCTGCTCCACCCCGCTCCACCTTCACCCCGTTCTCTGGTGGGGGAACGTTCGGCGTGAGGGCGACAGAGACCACGAGGGTAGCTGAAACTTTCTGTGTTACTTTCCACACACACACACACACATACACACGCTGCAGGCTAGTGTCGCACATCGCATGTGTTCCGTGGGCGGCCTACGCGCACTACGGCGTCTGCTTGCCCCGCTCCACAGCCCCTTTCCATTGGTGTCGTCTTCTTCCTCTTCTCCGTTTCGACACCACACGCACGCACACGCGCACGTGCCCGCTGCCCTCTACGGGCTACTGATGCATAACACATCATCATCAGCAACAACAAAATACTGGCACACGCACGCCCCTGTGAACAGGACGCTTTACGTGACTCCCGTATTACCTGGCCGGCTCTCTGTCGCTCTCTGTCTACCCCCTTCCGTTCCTCTCACAGCCCATTCGATCCTTTACGGCCACCCTTGCGGCCCTCGTCCTTCCACGGCTCCGTTTTCTGTTCTGGTTGTGGTGGCCTTCGTCGTTGCTCTGCGGCTCTCTCTTCTCCTCTCCCTCCCGCCTCCGCCCTGTTCTGGACCCCCGCCCCTTCGTTTCTGCTATTCTTTTCTGTTTCCAAAGAAGCCCAGAATGGCGAAGGGTCAGTGTGAGGGCCAAGCCTCTCCCGAGGAGATGAGCGCCGACCCCTACAGAAATGATGCGGCCGTGAAACCGGAAAGGTTTGTGCACCCCGAGGCAGCTGCCTTGTTCTCTAAGTGGCCGTGGGTGCGACGGGTGCCGATGTTTGGCGAGGCTGTCGAGGGCTACGGGCTCAAGGTCATCGTCGCTCTTGGTGCTACCAACCTGCTCTGCAGAGGCGTCGCGGATCGTATCCTGACGGGTCAGACGTACGCCATGATGATTGATCGCTACGGCATCGACGTGGCCCGCTACCAGCGCCTTTCCACCATCGCTACGATGGGGTGGTCCATCAAGGCCTTCACAGCGATGCTCTGCGACGGCTTCGCCTTCCTCGGCTACACGAAGCGCTGGTACATGTTCATCTCCTGCGTCGGCGGTGGCGCGTTCGCGCTGATCTACGGCCTCCTTCCGGCGAAGGAGGCGTCGGCTGATGTGGCAGCCGCCTTCATCTTCCTGTCGACGTGGGGCAAGGCCAACGTGGATATCCTGTCGGAGGGCCATTACAGTCGACTGATGCGCCAGAACCCGAAGCCTGGCCCGTCCATGGTGAGCTGGATCTGGTTCTGGATCATGGTAGGGGCCATCATCGCGACTGTGATGAACGGCCCGCTCGCGGATGCCGGGAAGCCGCAGATCAGCATCTTCGTGTCTGCCGCGCTGCAGCTCATCACCTGCGTCTTCTACCTGTTCAACTGGTACGGGGAGAAGAAGAACCGCGTGCTGCGTTCCGAGGACGCGCTGTTTATTCTGGAGGAGACGCGCAAGGAGCGTGACCGTTTTAGGCTCCCGGCGCACGATGAACCGGTCACCGGGGTGCCGCAGCATGGTGGTGCGGCGAAGGGGAAGAGGAGCCCGCAGCGCTCGCACTCGGATGAGGATGTGGAGGCAGTGGCAGTCGAACAAGTCAATAGAGACGATGTGCACGTCCCGCGCGAGTTGGCGCAGCTACCTTACGAAGGCGATGATGACGCGGATGCCGACGCGGCAGCGGAGGTGTACTACGGCAAGCCGCCGGTGCCGTGCCTGTTCGGGCTGTTCGAAATGAACAGGGAAGTGATCACAGATAACTGGAAGATCTTCGTGTACAGCGTTGTCATGACCTGTGCTGTGATCGCGATGCTGTGTGCCAACATCCTGGCCGACACGCTGGGCCTCCTGGTTGCGTGCGTCTTTGTGTCGACCATCTGCTGCTGCTCCTCATTCTGGGCCCTGCCGCTGGTGATTGCGAAGGCCAACGTCTTTGGCTACCTCCAGCAGGCGGTGTACATCAACATCGCGAGCCCCCTCATGACCTTCTACCTGAACTCATACAACTGTGAGGAGAACTTCCCGAACTTTAGCTACAGTTTCTACAACACCGTCGCGGGTGTCATCGGCAACTTCGCAGGGCTAGCTGGCGTGTCCGCATTCAACTGCATATTCTCGAAGCGCAGCTACCGCCTCACCTTCTGCGTGACCACGTTCGCGCAGGTTCTGGGCGGAATGACGGATATTGTGATTGTGAAGCGCTGGAACCTGTACATCGGCATCCCTGACCACGCCATGTACATCTGGGGTGCGGCTGTAGTGAGCGAGGTGTGCTACATGCTTGGCTATATGCCGATGGTTGTGCTGCTGTCTCGCCTGTGCCCTCGTGGCTCGGAGAGTGTCGTGTATGCGCTGATGGCGGGCTTCGCGAGCCTGGGACGCTCGACTTCCGCGTCTCTCGGTGCGATCATCATGGAGTACGGCCTGCCTGTGTTCAAGACGCGGGACGATGGCTACCGTTGCGGCGTGGAGAATCTTGCATGGCTGCTGTTTGTGTGCAATGTGTGTGCGCCTCCGCTCGTGCTACCGCTGACTCTGCTGCTGCCGAAGGCGCGCATCTGCGACGATATCGACATTGACGGCAAGGCGTTGCGCAGGAAGGTAGACGCGGAGTTGATGGCGGGCGAGGCAGGCGATTTGCCGTCGCCGCCCTCGTCGGCTGAGAACCCCCGTGCGACGAAGGCACAAGATGACGAGGCGACGCGAGAGAAGGTCTAGCGCGGATTGTGAAGGTATTGCAAAGGGCATCGTGGTGGCAGCCAGCAGCGCCTGAAATGAGCGCGCGTGTGTACTCGTATTGGTTCCGAGCTTCTTCATCATGCCCGCTCCTCGTGACGCCGTCGAAAACGACCTCTGCATGTAAGCAGGCACACACACACACACACAGGCACGCATGTGCGCAAGTCTAATCGGCTCGCGACGTGGCGCGTGGCTCTCAGCTATCCGTATGCAGCCTGCGCGTAACGCGTGCGTTCTTTTCAGGCACCCTTTTGCCCATAGCCCCCTCCCCCGGTGAAGCGGTATGGCGGTGCTCCTTTTCGATGCCGCCTGACCTCGCCGTGCCCTCTCCCGGCGGCCCCACCTTCGGAGCTTGAAAGAAGACTTTTATTGCCACAGCCCGCTATTCCCGGCTCCAGCGCGCTCACCCCACCCACACGCATACACCTCAGCGCGCGGTATTCCAGGGCCCGTTTGGCTATGGCGTAGGGGAGGTCAGAGCGATGCATCGCTGCTGATGTCGGCGTCCAGGTCCTCTGTGGCGTTACATCAGAGGAGGAGGGCCTGTGACAGTGAGTACGCTTGTGCCATCTCTACAGTGGGGCAGAGTGTCCGCGCAACACGGAGATACCTCACCTGGCCCTCACACTGGCCACTGGTGTGGGGGGGAGCCTGAGCCACCTCGAGGGGGAGGCGGCGGTGAGGCACCCTGAGAGGGCAGGGACCCGTGCTCGCAGGTGACGGAGCTGGGGCATTAGCTGTGGCGCACGCGCGCCTGCGATTGCCGTCGCACCACGGGGGTGGGGCCGATGACAGGGGGAGGGAGGGGGCACAGAGCGGCGTTGGGGGTTTGTATTGGCGGGAAATGGAAACACGCTGAAAGGGCGGCCAAAGCAAAAGAAGGGGGTCGTTTGTTATTGTTGGTTTCGCTGGTGCCTTTACCAGGATGTTCCACCGCAAAAATCCCCACGCCTGCGCGCGAGTGGCCCTCGTCTCCTTTTCCACTCAACATCCTGCACGCGGTGTGTCTCACTGGCACGTGAAGGTGTTGCTCTGGGCTCATCGCCTCCGGCGTTAAATCTTCGTCCTCTTCACCTTTTGTGCGTGCGTGTGTGTGCGTGCGTGTGTGTGCGTGCACCTGTCGACGTTGCCGAGGTGAGGGCTACATCGTTTTTCTTTTTTCTGTTTTGTTGCCGTTGTTGTTGCTGCCGCGTGGCTTCCCTCTGTGTCTGTTTGTGTGCGTTAGCTCTTGCACTGCTCTGCTGGCTCGTGCTTTCGTCTTTCTTCTTCGCCCTCCTCTCCCTCGTCTCCCTCTCTTTTTCTACGGTACACCTCTTTCGTGATGATGGGTGCCCGTGAGCAAGCCTTTTGTCTGCGCCCCCCCCACATACACACACCCTCCCTCTCCCCGCTTCTGCCGATGTGGCGGTGGATCTTGGACGCTCCTTCGATTGGCTTTCTGGCCTCCCTCTCTGTCCATCTCTCCGAACCCACAGAGGCGACACCATCCCATCCAAACAGTTCCCTTACCGCCTTCCCTCCTCTTCCTCCTCCCTTCTGTGTGTGTTTGTGTGTGTGTGTGTTCCTTTTTCTTTAGGGGGTCGGGCTTATCTTCTTTTTTTTATTTTTTTTTTGCTGTGCGAAGCGAACGAAGCAGACGGCGAGCATACGCGTCCGTGCGCGTACACTCATGAGCTTGTGTCGTTGAGGACGACTTCTAACCACGTTGATCGCGTGAGGGTGGTGCTCTGCCGTAAACCTTCCGACCTCGATTACCGATACGATAAGCGAACGACGCATAGACACACTTCGCAAGCCGTTTTTTTTTTGACATGCGTGCGTGCGTCTATATGACTTTTGCCTTCTCTTGTCACAGTTGACGATGAAATGCTACCGATGTTCTTTTTTTTTATAAGTTTTGCATACTCTTCCAAGTACCTCGCCGTCGTTGTGTGGGGAGCGCACCGGCAGTGCAGCGTGCCTGTTTACCCTCTCCTCGCCTCGCTCACCCACCCCCTCTCACGTGTGCATGCCATGCAGTGGCGGAGGTTTCTCGCGTGGAAGCTCGAAGCTATTGTGCGCGTGTGTGTCGAGGTGCACGTGCTGCCAGGAATACCCTGGCATCACACACACACGCACACACAAATAGACACAGGCACCCACACAGCGAGGCATCGACACGTGCTTACGCGCTTGTTGTTTTTACGGCTGGTGAAGTTGCATGTTGTGCCTTTCTCTTCTGAGACATGTACTCAAATCTTCTATATGCCCCCCCTTCCTCTTCCTCCCCTCTTCCCCTTCCCCTTTTTTCAGTGCTCTTCTCCGCATCTTTTCATTCCGTTGATCCTTTTGTTTTTTCATCTGCGTGTAAGCGTGAGCGTGTGTTGACACTTCCTCCTTCCCACCCCCACCTCTCCCCGTGTGTGTGTGTGCCTCTGTGCGTAGAATCGGTTGTGCGTGTACCGTAATGCCGAAGACGTGGTCGAGATGGGTACGGCCTCCACTGATTGCACTGTTCTCTCTCCCCTTTTGCTTCCCTGCACACTGTGTGTGCGTGTGTGTGCGTGCTTTCTGTTTTCGCTCTTGTTTTTCTTTTTTTTTTCTCGGAGGGGGTGGGTGGTGAAATGGGTAAGGCCTTGCGTGCCCTCACGTCTATGCATGATAGGTTGTTGTATGCGTGCGTGCGGTGGTGTGCACGCATGCACACATATCATGCACATCGTTGCAGCCACTGCGCGCGTGATGCGATGCTGGCATCGATGCCTTTCGCTTGTTTCCTCTTCGTGTGTTGCCGATGCCCTTGTATGTGAAGTAAGGCACAAAGACACGTATACCCACGTCCTTCTTCCCCTCTCCTTCTATGAAATTGGGCTACGGTGCTCCTCACCACCCGGCCTCGCGCTCACGTTGACCCAGCTGCATGCGTGTCTGTTGTTCTTGCGTTGGCGCCTCTGACGGGCCCCCCTCCCTCTCTCCATCCACCACCCCTCCAACTGGCAACTCCTCGCCACAGGGATCCCTCGTGCGATGCTCCTTTTTCTTGGGTTGCCTCTCTGTAATCCTCTGATTTTCCTCTCCTGGGTTGACACACACACATATATATATATTGAGCGTCTTGTGCGCTGATGTGCCGGATGATGGTGGTTGTCGGGGGGGGGGGCTGCTGTTGCGACGACAGAAGCAGCCGATACCATTGCTTTCCTCGTTGTTTCCATTGGACGTGTGTGCTTGACGTGTTGGCGCACCAGTGCACTTGGGCCTGTCGGAGCCATCGGCGTAGTATGCTGACCACACAATCAAACCAACATAAAAAAGACGGCGCACGTATCTCTCAGTGACCACATGTGTAGGTATGCCCCAAAGGGCTGCGGGTACAACGGAACATGGCAGAGGGGGGGTGCTTAGAAGGGAAAATCACGTGGCTCGATGCCCATCGACGGATGGGCGTCGGGGCTGTCGTTTTGCACTCTTGGGTAGGTGCGTCCATCAGTCAGCCATGTACCCATCTATCCCTGCATGAGGGCTCTGTTTACACGCATCGTGTGCCCTTGGATGCGCCACGCCCCTCTTCTGCCTTTCCTTGCTCTCCTCGCTCAGCTGCTGCTGCGATCTTCTCTGTAGCCTCGAGCCTAACGCCTCATGGTCGCCACATCACAGATGAGACGCTTCCGTTTTTTTTTTCGCTGCGTTTGCTTCCTACTCTCGACTCTTCTCTCCCACTACCGCTCTTGGTTGTTCGACTTCTCGCACCCCCTCTGGATGTCTATATGTATCCCTCTATATGCACTGAAGCTCGAGATACTTCACTATCCTTGTAAGAAGACGACGCCCACTCACCTATCCGCCCCTCCTTGCATCATCGGTGCCACCACCGCCACGTCTGCCAACGGACGCACATACACACACACGTCTGCGCACGCGCATCACAGTTTTTTTTTTCCTTTCCTCGCTCTCGATCTCAACCGATCTCTCTTGAAGGCCTTTCCGGAGGCTCTCTCGCCACTCGGAGACTTGGGATCGAATCCCCAAGTTCGCTTTTCTACCCTGATCGTGCGCCATTCCTCCTTGCTGCAACTCCGTGCGGCGGCGTTCTCGACACAGTGCCATACCGCCACCCGTGCGCAACAGCCCTGCTGCCAGTCTCCCTAAAAGCGCTCACGGTGATCGGAGCTTCTCGCTGCGCATTGCGCCCGCGCACATGACACGCTCACAAAACCAAGCGCGCACACATGAGCCCTCCCACGACGCCGGGAAGGCGCAGAACAGCGCGCAAGGGTCGCAAGTGACGCAGAAATACTACGTCCATCCGCAGGCAGCCGCCTTGTTCTCTAAGTGGCCGTGGGTGCGACGGGTGCCGATATTTGGTGAGGCTGTCGAGGGCTACGGGCCCAAGGTCATCGTCGCTCTTGGTACGAGCTACCTGCTCTGCAAGGGCGTCGCGGATCAGATTCTTACCGGTCAGACGTACGCCATGATGATTGATCGCTACGGCATCAGTGTTCCCCGCTACCAGCGCCTGTCTCCGATTTCGTCCATGGGGTGGTCCATCAAGGCCTTCACAGCGATGCTCTGCGACGGCTTCGCCTTCCTCGGCTACACGAAGCGCTGGTACATGTTCATCTCCTGCGTCGGCGGTGGCGCGTTCGCGCTGATCTACGGCCTCCTTCCGGCGAAGGAGGCGTCGGCTGATGTGGCAGCCGCCTTCATCTTCCTGTCGACGTGGGGCAAGGCCAACGTGGATATCCTGTCGGAGGGCCATTACAGTCGACTGATGCGCCAGAACCCGAAGCCTGGCCCGTCCATGGTGAGCTGGATCTGGTTCTGGATCATGGTAGGGGCCATCATCGCGACTGTGATGAACGGCCCGCTCGCGGATGCCGGGAAGCCGCAGATCAGCATCTTCGTGTCTGCCGCGCTGCAGCTCATCACCTGCGTCTTCTACCTGTTCAACTGGTACGGGGAGAAGAAGAACCGCGTGCTGCGTTCCGAGGACGCGCTGTTTATTCTGGAGGAGACGCGCAAGGAGCGTGAGCGCCTGGGCACTGAACTGATGGACGACGGCACGGCGGGTGCGCAGCATGGTGGTGCGGCGAAGGGGAAGAGGAGCCCGCAGCGCTCGCACTCGGATGAGGACGTGGAGGGTGCCGTACGGGATGCCCTCAACGATGGTCAGCGCGACAACGGTGAACTTGTGCAGGACGTCTACGACGACGCGTATGACGACGGCGAAGAGGTGGCCGAGGGCGAGGTGTACTACGGCAAGCCGCCGGTGCCGTGCCTGTTCGGGCTGTTCGAGGCGAACACGGAGGTGATTTCGAAGAACTGGAAGATCTTCGTGTACAGCGTTGTCATGACCTGTGCTGTGATCGCGATGCTGTGCTGCAACATCCTGGCCGACACGCTGGGCCTCCTGATTGCGTGCGTCGTTGTGTCGACCATCTGCTGCGCCACGTCCTTCTGGGCCCTGCCGCTGGTGATTGCGAAGGCGAATGTGTTCTGCTACCTTCAGATGGCCGTCTACATCCGTGCCACTAGTCCACTGTACGCCTTTTATCTGAACTCGAATGAATGCCAAGGTGATTACCCCAACTTCACCTACACCTTCTACAACACGGTGGCTGGCGTGATTGGCAACCTCGCAGGGCTGGTCGGCGTGACGCTGTTCAACTTCCTGTTCGCGAAGCATAACTATCAGGTGACCTTCATTGTGACGACAATCATGCAAGTTCTGGCAGCGCTGTTCGACATCATCATGGTGAAGCGCTGGAACAAGCGCATCGGCATCCCTGACCATGCCATGTACATCTGGGGTGATGCGGTTGTAGCACAGATTGTTTACATGCTTGGTTTCATGCCGTTGGTTGTGATGCTGTCTCGCCTGTGCCCTCGTGGCTCGGAGAGTGTCGTGTATGCGCTGATGGCGGGCTTCGCGAATCTTGGCCAGACCACCTCGTCGTCCCTCGCTGCGATCATCATGGAGTACGGCTGGCCTATTTTTTCGGATAACGACCCATGCAACTACGACAACCTGCCGCTGCTGCTGTTCGTGACCAGCGTCTGCACGCCGCTGCTGGTGATTCCACTTTCGTACTTGCTCCCGATGGCGCGAATCATTGATGATGTGGACATTGACGGCAAGGTGGTGCGTCAGAAGGCTGATGAGATGCGCGCGAAGGTAATGGCCGCAGCCAAGGACAGCACCTTGGAGCACTCCGCGGAGGCTTCGGCCGCGGCTGCTGCGCCAAAGGGCCACTTGTAAGGTGAGCATCTCGTCAGTGTGCGTTGGTCGCTCGTGCTAGGCTGATGCAGAGGTGATGTCGAAGTAGTGGAACGCGCGCACATTCACGTCGAGAAGGTGCCGCGACTTGTTTTCTTTGTTTTTTTGTTGTGGCTCACTCACCCCCCTCCCCATTTTTTTTCTTGGACCCCATTGCGCTGTACGAAGACAGACAGACAGATGCGAGGGGATGCACGCCTCCCAAAGGCAGAACAGCACCACTCAATCGTACTCGTTGACTGCTCGAACCTTCGTTGGCGATCTCCCTCCCTCTACCCCATCCCTCGCTGCGCGCCTGGCTGGAGGAATGAGTGCTGCTGGCAAAGAAGAGACGCGTTAAGAGGCGGAATGGCGTCGTTCTTGCGGCTGCTCCATATCTGTTTTTTGTTTGTTTGTTTTTGCTTGTCTGCATCCAAAGTACGTATTCATTCTTCAGTTCTCCTCTTTTTTTTTTCATTGTGATGGATCACCCACGCACACAGACACGCGTGCGAGTTTGTTTCGCCCGGTCACTTGCTGTGCCTGTCTTGGGTGCACGAGTGTTGCTGTTGTGCCTATACGCATATATAACTACTCGGGCCCTTATCTGTTTTCATCCCTGCTGGCGCTATCCTTGCGCCCCTAGTGTGCGTGCGTGGGTCTCCCCCTCCCTTCCCCTCTCTCTCTCTGCGTGACCTTGTGCCTGCAGTGCGTGTACGGTTTTGTGCCACGTCTTCCCTCTCCTCTCTCTTTTCGTCCCCTTTTCTTCTTTATTGTTTGTTTCCTTCGTCTTTCTCCATAGTGATGTCTCTATTCGACTCCCCCCGCCTTCTCCCCCTCCCCTCTGTCTTCATCCGCCTCCCCACACCTCCCCCCTTTCCCCCATCCCTCCCCCTCCTCCTCCACAAACACCATGGCCACATGAGCACACGCCTTTGCTATCGTTGTTGCTATCTTTTCTGAGATGATGGCTCCACGTGTGCTTGTGTGGCCCTCGTCGTTCCTCTTTTACCTTTTCCTGCATAGATGCAGCAGCTTTACTGCTGTTCTGACTCAGCAGTGGGTCCCTCCCTTGTGTGCTCCCCAGTCAATGGCACTCCATGGCGCTCGGCCTTCCTCCTCCCCATTCCACAACGCGCCCTCGTCCGTTAACGCGACGCTCGCCTGTGCGATGGGTGGAAGAAGTCGAGCGCAACGCGAAGAAGGAAGCCGTGGTGTCAGGAGACATGGAGCAGAAACTGCATGGAAACATGTGCGCGTCCAATATGGTGTGTGTGTGCCTGATCGTTTTCTTGGCATTCGCATGTACGGCTGTATGCTTGGCTCCTGAATTTGTAAGCGCATGGGTCTGTGACAAGCGCCGTTGAGCCACTAGCTTTACGATCGGGGGCATCATGGGTCCTCATGTGGTGTGCGTATATGTATGTATGTGTGCGTGTGCGTGTGCGTGTGTGCTGTCTTTCTTTGGCTCATCATTGCCATCATGTTGCATATGACTTCGTTTCCCCGTAACGCACGCCGCCGCCGCCCCCACACTTCCCTTCCTTCTATCCCCTCCACTGACTCTTTCGCATGCGTCTCCGTCCCCCTTTTTTTTAATTTTGCCGTTGTAATCGTCGATGTCGTTGTCGCATCTTCATATCGTATGTCCCCATCCTCTCCTTCCCCTACCCTCCCCTCCCTCTTGCCCGCTCTGCACGCGAGCGTCTCTCCGTAAGAGCAATACGAAAACAAGGATGAGCGCTGCGCACACGTGCAGACACACACACGCACACACACACATACGTGCGTACAGAAAGATGGATGAGCAGGTATGTGTACTTGTGTATGGCGCCTCCTCTGTGAATCTGTGTGCGTCCTCATTCTCCCTCTCCCTCTCTTCCTGCCTCTCCCGTTTTCTTTCCCCTCCATGCTGCTGCGTGTTTTCCTTTTCCTCTCTTCTCCGCCTCCCTCCCCCCTTGTCTCTGCTGGAAAAACACAATGAGTGCTGTGTCTGTCCCCCTCCCCTACCCCACCCCCCCCCACACACACACTCTTTCCTTCATCTGTGCATGGCGTCTGTCGGGTGCACCTGATGCAGGTGGGATTCCGGTAAAGTGCAGGAAAAGGAGCCGGCAAAACAAAAAAGGCGAATCGAAGGAAAATACCCAACGCACTGTGTTTGTGTGCGTGTGTGTGTGTGTGTGTGCGGTGGTGGGGTTAGGGGGGCGTTACACAGCACAACCACTCCTCTCCCCTCCCTCCCTCCCATCCCAAGAATCGGAAAGAAGAGCAGATGCGCCATGGGTCTTCGCTATCCTGTTGTACATGTCGGGGGGAAGGGGGGATATAAGTGTCGGCTGCGTCATATCTTTTCACTATACATTTTTTTCTGCTGCGGGCTCAGTGCATTTCGCGCAACAGAAATGAAAAACAAACAACAAAAAAAAACGAAGGCTTTTTGATGACTTCTCTTTTATGCAAAACCCCCTCCTCCCCCCCCCCTGTGCCACGGTCCGTCTCTTGTAGAAACGTACACATACATATGTGTGTGTGTGTGTTGGCTGCCCACATACACGCACACGCACCGGCAGCGGTGAGAAGGGACGGCAGTTCCACCACGTCGCCTTCATCTCACAGGCTTCGCTCCTCAAGGCTTGTGTGCTTGAGGTTGTGTCGCCATCTTGTTCGGCTGTGCTCGTGCGCGTGCGTGCTCGAACCCACATATGGTGTCTGTCTGAGCCTGTGTGTGTGTCTATCGTTGTGGTTGGTGCCCCTCTTCTCTCATTTCACGCACACACACACACGCACGCACGCACGCGCACCATTTCGCATGGTCGCCCTCCGCTCCGGTGCTTCGATCCTCGCTCCTGTTTTTTTTTGTTTGTTTACCCTATGCATGTATATACACATATATACTCCTTTAATTTTTGTCTTCGCCTTCGTCCTCCGCATCTTCAAGCGATGCGTGTGCGCAGGTGCCTGTGTTGTCGGTTGTCTCTCTCTCTCTCAACGCTTCGCAGATGTTATGTGCGCACTTGTCGCACGGTTTCCATTCGATTTCCTGTTAGCCTCCCATCAAGCACACGCACACGTAAGCACACCCGTGGGCGTGTCTGTGTGTTCGGCATGCATGCAAGCATGCGTGTGTGTGTGTGTGTGCCTTTTCTCTTCTCGTTGATGTTTTTGTTTTGTTCTGCCGGCAGGGTCTTCGGCGCCGAAGCGGCAAAGCCAGCAAAAGAGGGGGCACGAGCGAACCACCACGGCACCAAAACAAGAGCCGCAGCCTTGCACGACGTTGCTTCGATGGCGACACTGCTCATATGTGCCTGCTCCACCCTCTGACAGCTTCGGACGTTTTTCGTGGTTGCTGCTGTCGTCCCACGCCACCTTCATCGCCACGACGCGTGCACTGAGCTATGGTTCAGCGAGACATCGAAACAAACCAAGATAGTACGAACGCTCTCTCTCGTTGTTTGTCTCCTAGCTGGTGTTATGGACGGTGCTTGCCGCCGTGTCCCTTTCCCTTCTCCAAGAGCGGACTCCATTTTGTTGTTTCTCACCACAATGGCATCAACTCGCTCTCTCCTTGTGTGCGTCTCTTCGTGCGTGGCCTCCCCTCTTTTCCCGCCACCCATCAACGGCGTCTTCACATCACCTTCCGGCCATCCCACGTCTCGCATAACCTGGCCCTCCCCCACGCTCCCTTCCTCGATCGCTAAGCTGCCGTCCCCCGCTCATCTTCTCTCTCTCGTACATCTAAACACACGAACGCCGAAATCCTGCCTGTTCCTTTCCAGCAGTAACACAGTCACACGTTTCTTTTCTTCTCTTCCGCCTTCTCTTCCTGAACCGTTCCGTGTCGTTCACAAGCTCAGCCCTCCGCCCCCATCCCCTCCATCTCTGGCTTTGGCGCGATCCAGTCGGTGCTACGTGCCGCTGTGCTGTTTATCATCCATCTCTATTCGCCTCGGGCTCTCTCGCCTACCTTGAGCCTTCGATCTCCCCTCCTTGCGGGAACCCCACCTCCCCCGACTCCCCATCCTGTTCACCTTCGTTCCGCCGACTATATCGGCACCCGCCTACGGCATCCGTGAAGTCGAACCATGTCCCACAACGAGGCCGCTCCCAAGCGCGAGAAGGACGCCGCGGGTGCAGCAGCGGTGCCTGAGGCGGCCGCCGCGGGAAATGACGGCAAGTACATCCACCCCGAGGCAGCGTCCCTGTTCGCCAGGTGCCCGTGGGTTCGCCGCGTCCCCGTGTTTGGCGAGGCTGTCGAGGGCTATGGGCCCAAGGTCATCATCGCCCTCGGCGGGTGCTACCTGCTCTGCAAGGGCGTCGCGGATCAGATTCTGCGCGGTCAGACGTACGCCATGATGATGGATCGCTACGGCATCGACGTGGCCCGCTACCAGCGCCTGTCTCCGATTTCGTCCATGGGGTGGTCCATCAAGGCCTTCACAGCGATGCTCTGCGACGGCTTCGCCTTCCTCGGCTACACGAAGCGCTGGTACATGTTCATCTCCTGCGTCGGCGGTGGCGCGTTCGCGCTGATCTACGGCCTCCTTCCGGCGAAGGAGGCGTCGGCCAACGTCGCGTGTGCCTTCATCTTCCTGTCGTGCTGGGGCAAGGCCAACGTGGATATCCTGTCTCAGGGCCATTACAGTCGACTGATGCGCCAGAACCCGAAGCCTGGCCCGTCCATGGTGAGCTGGATCTGGTTCTGGATCATGACCGGCTCACTCATCGCGACTGTGATGAACGGCCCGCTCGCGGATGCCGGGAAGCCGCAGATCAGCATCTTCGTGTCTGCCGCGCTGCAGGCCATCACCTGCGTCTTCTACCTGTTCAACTGGTACGGGGAGAAGAAGAACCGCGTGCTGCGTTCCGAGGACGCGCTGTTTATTCTGGAGGAGACGCGCAAGGAGCGTGAGCGCCTGGGCACTGAGCTGATGGACGACGGCACGGCGGGTGCGCAGCATGGTGGTGCGGCGAAGGGGAAGAGGAGCCCGCAGCGCTCGCACTCGGATGAGGACGTGGAGGGTGCCGTACGGGATGCCCTCAACGATGGTCAGCGCGACAACGGTGAACTTGTGCAGGACGTCTACGACGACGCGTATGACGACGGCGAAGAGGTGGCCGAGGGCGAGGTGTACTACGGCAAGCCGCCGGTGCCGTGCCTGTTCGGGCTGTTCGAGGCGAACACGGAGGTGATTTCGAAGAACTGGAAGATCTTCGTGTACAGCGTTGTCATGACCTGTGCTGTGATCGCGATGCTGTGTGCCAACATCCTGGCCGACACGCTGGGCCTCCTGGTTGCGTGCGTCGTTGTGTCGACCATCTGCTGCGCCGCGTCCTTCTGGGCCCTGCCGCTGGTGATTGCGAAGGCCAACGTCTTCGGATACCTTCAGATGGCTGTTTCCATCCGTGTCAGCAGTCCCGTAAACGCGTTCTTTCTGAACACCTACGGCTGCCCCGGCAACCTGCCCAACTTCACCTACACCTTCTACGGAACGGTGGCTGGCGTGATCGCAAGCGTCGTTGGTATGATTACCGTGACGCTGTTCAACTTCCTGTTCGCGAAGCATGGCTACCGCCTCACCTTCATTGTGACGACAATCATGCAGGTTATGGGTGGTGTGTTCGACATCATCATTGTGAAGCGCTGGAACCTGCACATCGGCATCCCTGACCACGCCATGTACATCTGGGGTGATGCTGTTGTGGGTGAGCTCGTGTACATGCTTGGATGGATGCCGATGATCGTGCTGCTGTCTCGCCTGTGCCCTCGTGGCTCGGAGAGTGTCGTGTATGCGCTGATGGCGGGCTTCTCCAACCTTGGCCGAACCACCGCGGCGTCTCTCGGTGCGATCATCATGGAGTACGGCCTGCCTGTGTTCAAGACGCAGGATGACGGGTCTCGCTGCAACTACGACAACCTGCCGCTGCTGCTGTTCCTGTGCAGCATGTGCACGCCGCTGCTGGTGATTCCGCTGAGCATAATACTGCTGCCGAAGGCGCGCATCTGCGACGATATCGACATTGACGGCAAGGTGGTGCGTCAGGCCGTGGATAAGCAGGTCGCAGCTGCTCCGCTGTCGAGCTCCGACTCGGACGCGGTGATGAATGCCGAACCGCTTCATGGGAACAAGGCGGATGAACGCAAGGCCACGCAGAGCGGGCGTGCGCAGACGCATAAAAAGGAGTGAGCTCGCAGCGCTGGATTATGTCTGCCACTGCTCATGAAGCGCTCGTTTCAAGTTTATATCTGCAGAGTGTTCACCCGTGGTCAACGGCATGCACTGGATGGCATCGTTGTGATGCCGACGCGCTTAGCCTTTGGAGGTTTTGTTTGGCAGTGTTCACACCGCAGCAGTCGGACCTGTACGCGCTGCTGTTCCTCTCCCTCCTGTTGTCCCTCTTGTCTCCGCGTCACTGCTTCTCGTTTTTTTTATGATCATAATGTGTGTGTGTGTGTGTGTGTGTGCGTATGCTCGCTTTCTGCACGGTGCCTGCCAACCCAGCGAAACATGCAGGACGTCGTATTCATCCCTCCTCCCTCCATGTGCGCATGCATAAGCCCTAGGGAAAAGCGAAGAGAAGCACCCGAGAGCCAAAGAGAGATCAAGGAAGCGACGCGGCAGCCCAATAAACCCCGTAAGCCCCCGTTTGGAAGATCACCATGACGGTCGCTACTTGTATAATGCCCCCCCCCCTCTCCCTCCCTTCCCCCTCCCTCCCTCTAGCTTTCCGTCTCCTCCTTTCCTTGTTTGCTCGCCCAGCATTAAAGTCGATCTCCGACGCCATTCTTGTTTCTTTTTTTATGCCTTTTCTGTTTCTCGGTTTCTTCAATCTTTCTCCAGTGAACGGAGGAGCCGGCACACGACGTAGGAAGCACCAGAGCACACCCGTACACACAGGCACACAATGTCCATTTGTGTATCTGTATATTTAGATGGGTATTGTATGTGTGTGCGTGTGTGTGTGTGTGCATGTGCATGTGCTTCTTCCTTTCCTCTCACATCCTTCCCCCTTTTCCCTTTTCCACCCCTCCCTCTCTCCCATGTTTCTGTGTTGTTACATATTTTTTGTGTGTTGGTGTTCGGTGTATGGGGAGGGGGTGGTGGGCGAGCCTCTTTTGTGGTCCTCCCTGTACCCTCGTTCTCTATGTTTGCTGTCGTTTCGTTCTTTTTCTTTTCCCCACACCGCCACCACCACGACCGTGCCCCGTCCCCTGTCCCCCACCCCCCATCCTCCGCCCTTCCTGCTTCCATAATCATTGTTTCCTTTCGGCTCTGTGCGTGTTGGCACCTTATTTTATGGCCTGAGCCGTTTATCGCCTCCTTGTTTGTCCTCCCTCTCTCTTTCTTGATTACTGTTTTCTTTTGTGTGTGTGTGTGTGTGTTTATGTGCGTGTGTGACTTTTACTTCGTCAGTGCAGAAGAATACAGAGCGCGCCACTGCACCTGTCGCTTCTCTACCGTCCCCTCATCCCCCTCCACCGCCCTAACCACAGTTGTCTCGCTCGTTGTCGATCGAAACCCCCATGCCACCTCTTCCCTTTTCTGAAACCGTACACGCGAGGTATTCTTCTTCGGCACTGGCTCGTGTTCCAAGGCCCCTCCACTGTTTTTTTTTGCTGTTTTTTTTTTTTTGCTTTCACAGGCTTAGGAAAAAGAGGGGCTTCCGTTTGGAGCAGGAGGTCGCGCCTGTGTGTGTGTGAGCGGACTGCCTGTCCTCCTCCTCCCCCCACCCCCTCCCTCAAAACGATAAAGACACAAGGTGCTCGTGCTACCCGAAACGATGAAAAGGGCAGGCAGGGCGGAGCGAGTTTTGTGGCAGGTCATGTTTTTGTTGTCGACTCCCACCTCCTCTCCGCCGCCATCTACGCCACAGCGTGCTTGTTTTCTTTCTCTTCAGGACGGATTCCCGGCGCAACGGATCGTTTCTTGACGTGCGTGCGCGTGTGTGGTATTGCGACTCGCTGATCTACTTCGTTGTGTCTCCCACCCATTCATCACCTCCTTGTTTTTTTTTTTGCGGTTCCGCCGAGTGCTTAGTGTGTTTCGTAAAAAATGTTCCTGTGGTTTTCGACTCTTTCTCTCCATGTTGTACTCGTCTATTTTGTGTTTGTGTTTCCCCCTCACCTACGTCTCTTAGAAATTATGGTTTTCCCGCCTTTTCTTGTTCGATGTTCCGAAGCCAAATCACGCATGCGCGCACACGCACACCGGTTCCTTGCCTTTTACCCGCCACCCCATCCCTGGCCAAAAATGCTCTACAAGCTTCCTCGCATACTTCTCCCTCTCCTCATGCACCTTTTTTCTGGTGTCTCGCCACCATTTGTGTGTCTGTGGGTGTGTTTTGTGTGTCTGTGTGTTCGTTGCGGTCCTGCAGACTCTTCCAATGGTCTCTCTTGACATACTTATGCCTCGCACACACACGCGCACACAGACTCAGATACACATTCCCTCTGCATGACTGTGCATGTTGTTTTGTTGCACCTTCTTCATATTCTTCGTTGCCTTGTCAAGGAGATCGTGCCTCGAGGGAACGCCGCACAACTGTCAGCGCCGTCGAGCATCGTCGATTGGACGCAGAACCGAAGAAAAAAGAAAGAGGGTGAGATGGATAAAGTGCGCATCTGCAATATCCGTGCACATCTCTCTGTCTCACTCTCTATCCACACATTTTTTTTCCGGCTGTGGCTGTGGATGTGTATGGATAAAAAGGGAACACATCTATACATGCGTTTTCATGTGTGCGTATGTAAGCATATATGTGTGTTGTGTGATTCATATGCTTCCCTCTCCCCTTTTATTTCGCTTGTAGCTGTTTTTCTCTTTTTTTTCGTTTCCGTCCTTTCCCATTTTCCTGCTGCTCGGAGTGTTGCCACCCTTTCGCTGGTGTTCTTGGTCTCATCATGGTCTCTGCCCCCTCCGCCTCCCCTTCTCCTTTGGCCCCCCGTTTGCCTCACCTCCCTCCCTCCCTTTCCCGCCCTTTTTTGTTCGGTATCTGTTCTGTGCATATATATGCCCATGCATCTATATATATATATGTATATATATATATATGTGTATGTCTGTGTCTGTGTGCGTGTGGTGCGGTCGTCTCCTGTTGGTGGAGGGCACTGGCCCAGGCCCCCTCCCCTTTACCTCCCCCCTTGTCCCTCTCGCTCGCTTGTCACAGGAGGAAGCATTACACACACGTACATAAGTAAAGCGGTATGTGTGTGTGTTCTGTGCCTCGCCCCGTCCTTCCCCACCCCTTCCCGCACACATACTCACACCTCGATCTCTCTCTCTCTTTCACTGGGTACCCTGTGATCGAAAAGGAAGCTTTTCTTTTTTTTTTCTAGGTTCGAGTTTTTCTCATGTAGATTTCTCCCCACACACACACACACACACACTCCCTCCCCTCTCTTCCGACGCCACCCCTTCTTGGACTCCTCTTGTGATGGTCCGTGTGGCATCGTTTGGGGCTACGCCAATGTTTGTCTTTCATTGTTTTTTTTTGTTTTCGTGCTTATCTCTCCGAAGGTGCGCTCTTCTCTATGCGCATGCGTGTGTGTGCGTGTGGTGGCTCCCTTCTCCCTCCCCCTCACTCGTCGTGTGCCTTCCGAGAAGCACCGCCACGCAGCTTCCGTCTTCCGCGCAGACTCATCGGGTGATCTCCCCCGAAAACGTGAGCTGAAAGCGAAAACGGAAGAGCAGCACAGAAAAGGAAAGAAACAGCGGCACCCTCTTGTGGCAGTCCGAGGAACCGTTGCTGTATCGTTGCTCTCTCAGAGATCAAGGAACCATCCATTCTACATCCACGCATACGCGTGCACCGGGCACATTAGACGGGCTCATGTGCCCCTGAGCCCGGCGGCTATCTTCGACATGATGGCACGTGTCTTGGCCCTCTTATTTTTTTCCGTCCCCTTGCCGTTTTCCTTCCAGCGCAGGGCAGCAGGGGAAACCGCGCACAGTTGGACGGCAACGGCACAGGCACACAAGAAGGCACAACGAACCCGATTTCTTTTTGTTCTCCCTTCGTTTTACGTGGTTTTTTTGTGTGTTGTGTGTTCATTTTGTATTTGTTTTTTTTTTTCATTTGTGGTTTCAGTGGCAAGACGAATGGAAGAGAAAGAGGGCGCGGAGAGATTTGTTGGGTTGCTGTTCCGCATACTCTGCACACCTGTGTGCTGCATGGCTCCTCCTCTCCCCTTACTCCAAAGGATGTGATTTGCTTCCGAAGACGAGCCGCGCATCCTCCTCGCTCGCGCACACGCCACCGATGTCCCCTCTCCCAGGCCTTATTTCTCCCGTTTTGATCTCGCATGCCTTTTCTTTGTCTTTTTTTTTCTGCGTTGTAAGACTTTCTTCTTTTCTTTCTCGTGCATGTTTGCGCACACACGGTACGGCGGGTGCACCCCTCCCTCCTCCACGCGGAATAAAAAAGAGACACACCTCCACACACGCCCCAAAACACGCGTGTTCGCATGTTTTTCTTTTTGCTTGTTTGCGCGTGCTCTCACTCTCGCGCTCGACTGCCCTTCCAGCCGCCGCCGCGTATGTTTGCTTACCTGCAGCATGTGCGTAGTGTGCATGTGAAGGCTGAGTGGCCAAGAGGGCCGTGGTCGTGGTAGTTGGGGAAGTGGCAGAGCCCTGTGTGTCTGTGTGTCTGTGTGTAACTCGCCCTCTCCCTCCTTGACGGTGCCCAGCTCGAACACTCCAATGGAGTAGTATGGGTGGTTCCGGTGAATGAAGAAACAAACAGAGAGCGGTAACAGTGAAATTTATGCACGTCTCAGCGAGCAACACCGCGTGGCGCCCTACCCGAGGAACCGTCGCCTCCCTGTGTTGTGCGCACGTGAGCGTATTTGCGCGTGTATGCGTATGTATGTGTGCGTTCGTCTGCGCTCTTCAGTATGCCGGGTCTTCACGGCACGCTCCGTCTCTCTGTCGCGGCTCTTCCGTTTTCCGCCTCGGTTGTGTTGCGCGTGTGTAACTCCCGCTGCTTCTCGAGGGTGTTTGAGCGACAAGCTATGCAGCCCGTGATGGTGTTGACCCAACGACGTGATGGCGACCACCTGCAAACAAAAAAGAATTTCATGGCATATCCCGTCACAAGTCGTGACGTTAAGATTTCAGCTCGTGCACCGAGCAGCTCCTTGTTTGCAGCGCCTCGCTCCTAGCACCAAGGTTTGATGTCAAGATGGGTTGGCCGGAGGAAAGGCAAGCCGATGCCGAGAGAGAACACCGTCAGGCGAAGGCTCTCCCTGAGGCAGTGTCTGCCATCCTCTTACACCAGATGTTCCTGCCGAGCGCCTTTCCTTCTCTCTCTGCCTTGTACTCGGCGAAAGCTTGCTGCGCTGCTTCCGTGACACTCTACGTTCCCGGGCTTCTGTGTGCGGTAGCGCGCCCGGCCGGCGGTGCGCAACGCCTCGTCTCCGTCGACGCTCCACACGCCCCACTCCACTCCCCCTTCGCCACGCCCGCCCCGCTCTGCAGCCCGCCAAAGTTCGCAACAGTCACTCCACATCCGCCCCGCGCCGCATCGACGTCCCACTCGCCCGCCCGTGCGTGAGCATCTGCACACGCTTGCAGCCGTCTCACGCAACCCGCGAGTCCACTTCATTTTCCGCCTCGCTTTGCCTGCCTCATCGTCTTCTTTTTTTTTTGTGTGTGTGTGTGTGTGGAGGGTGGGGGGGGGGGCCTTCTCTCTCTCTCTCGGTGCCGCACAAAACCACCTCTTCTCCCGCCCTCGCCACTCCAGCAGGAAGGACGATACATCCACTAGCACAAACGAAATCATAATCGTCCAAACAACACTTTCCACCCCCGTGAAGTCTGATCGGGTTTATCGCTCCTCTTCTGTTGTTCCGTTGTTTGCCTCTCTGTCCCTTCCCTCCTTCCCCTCCCCCTCCCCTACATCCCCACCCACCCCCGCCCCGACCACCCATTCATACACGACAAGACACACACACACACACACAAGCGCGACAAAATTCCCTGCCTTTCGCTCTCTCTCCGCCTTCTTTTTTACTCACACTTCTTCCTGCCACAAGACCAGCCACACCGCTGTGCAAGTCTTTTCAACACAAACCCCCTACCTCTCCCTCTCACAGGTCTCCATTGCCATCAGCATGTCCTACAAGGAGGCCGCTCCCAAGCGCGAGAAGGACGCCGCGGGTGCAGCAGCGGTGCCTGAGGCGGCCGCCGCGGGAAATGACGGCAAGTACATCCACCCCGAGGCAGCGTCCCTGTTCGCCAGGTGCCCGTGGGTTCGCCGCGTCCCCGTGTTTGGCGAGGCTGTCAAGGGCTACGGGCTCAAGTTCATCGTCGCCCTCGGCGCTAGCAACCTGCTCTGCAAGGGCGTCGCGGATCAGATTCTATATGGTCAGACGTACGCCATGATGATTGATCGCTACGGCATCGACGTGGCCCGCTACCAGCGCCTGTCTTCGATTTCGACCATGGGGTGGTCCATCAAGGCCTTCACAGCGATGCTCTGCGACGGCTTCGCCTTCCTCGGCTACACGAAGCGCTGGTACATGTTCATCTCCTGCGTCGGCGGTGGCGCGTTCGCGCTGATCTACGGCCTCCTTCCGGCGAAGGAGGCGTCGGCCAACGTCGCGTGTGCCTTCATCTTCCTGTCGAGCTGGGGCAAGGCCAACGTGGATATCCTGTCTCAGGGCCATTACAGTCGACTGATGCGCCAGAACCCGAAGCCTGGGCCGGCACTGGTGAGCTGGATGTGGTTTTGCATAATGATTGGCTCACTCATCGCGACTGTGATGAACGGCCCGCTCGCGGATGCCGGGAAGCCGCAGATCAGCATCTTCGTGTCTGCCGCGCTGCAGGCCATCACCTGCGTCTTCTACCTGTTCAACTGGTACGGGGAGAAGAAGAACCGCGTGCTGCGTTCCGAGGACGCGCTGTTTATTCTGGAGGAGACGCGCAAGGAGCGTGAGCGCCTGGGCCTCGAGGGGGTGAACAACGGCACGGCGGGTGCGCAGCATGGTGGTGCGGCGAAGGGGAAGAGGAGCCCGCAGCGCTCGCACTCGGATGAGGACGTGGAGGGTGCCGTACGGGATGCCCTCAACGATGGTCAGCGCGACAACGGTGAACTTGTGCAGGACGTCTACGACGACGCGTATGACGACGGCGAAGAGGTGGCCGAGGGCGAGGTGTACTACGGCAAGCCGCCGGTGCCGTGCCTGTTCGGGCTGTTCGAGGCGAACACGGAGGTGATTTCGAAGAACTGGAAGATCTTCGTGTACAGCGTTGTCATGACCTGTGCTGTGATCGCGATGCTGTGTGCCAACATCCTGGCCGACACGCTGGGCCTCCTGGTTGCGTGCGTCGTTGTGTCGACCATCTGCTGCGCCGCGTCCTTCTGGGCCCTGCCGCTGGTGATTGCGAAGGCCAACGTGTTTGCATACCTGGATAAGGCTGTTTCCATCCGTGTGAGCGGTCCCCTAAACGCGTTCTACTTGAACACCTACGGCTGCCCCGGCAACCTGCCCAACTTCACCTACACCTTCTACAACACGGTGGCTGGCGTCATCAACACTATCGTTGGTATGATTACCGTGACGCTGTTCAACTTCCTGTTCGCGAAGCATGGCTACCGCCTCACCTTCATTGTGACGACAATCATGCAAGTTCTGGCAGCGCTGTTCGACATCATCATTGTGAAGCGCTGGAACCTGTACATCGGCATCCCTGACCACGCCATGTACATCTGGGGTGATGCTGTTGTGGGTGAGATCGTGTACATGCTTGGCTTTATGCCGCAGATCGTGCTGCTGTCTCGCCTGTGCCCTCGTGGCTCGGAGAGTGTCGTGTATGCGCTGATGGCGGGCTTCGCCCGCCTTGGCCGAACCACCGCGGCGTCTCTCGGTGCCATCCTTCTGGAGTACGGCCTGCCTGTGTTCAAGACGCAGGATGACGGGTCTCGCTGCAACTACGACAACCTGCCGCTGCTGCTGTTCCTGTGCAGCATGTGCACGCCGCTGCTGGCGATTCCGCTGAGCATAATACTGCTTCCGAAGGCGCGCATCTGCGACGATATCGACATTGACGGCAAGGTGGTGCGTCAGGCCGTGGATAAGCAGGTCGCAGCTGCTCCGCTGCCGAGCTCCGACTCGGACGCGGTGATGAATGCCGAACCGCTTCATGGGAACAAGGCGGATGAGCGCGAGGCAGCGCGCGGGGAGGCGGTGCAGGGCAAACGGGCGGGCGCTTCAGAGAAATAGCTGGCGCTGTGGAGTGCTGTGCGAAGTATTGTGGCGCTTGACGGTTGTTGAAAGGGAGGTTATGGATGTCTTCAAGGAGTATCGATCCGGTAACGGATGGCGCGTCTCTGGATCATCTGGTCTCTCTTCCTGCATGAATAGGTGTTCAGCGACGTTGAGGGTGCCGAGTGCAGCCTTTGCCTTTCGCTGCATGTTGGGGCGGCATTTGATGGTTAGTCGCCAGTGGACGCGGATCGGCCGGAGGGGTGCGTTTCAGACTCAGCGGAGTAGTTGAAGACCGATGCGGCGGATGACGGGCTTTCGTGGCGGCCTGTCTTTGCGGACGTGTTGCCGTTTTTCTGCATTTGCCGATGTACACCGCTTCGTCGCTAGCTCTCTCTCTCTCTTCGACACCACCTTTTCGCCCCCACCGACTTTGCCGTGGCCCCAGCCTCCTGTGCGCGTGTTGGCTGGGGTGTCTGATGGTGGTGTTACCCGTCGTGCACCCGCCTGACCTGTCTGCGCCCCCTTCCGTCGTCGCGGCTCTGTCTGCCACGTGCGAAGACAAAACACAATACACATATGTGAAACACAACACGGGAACGCATGCAAGGACGCTAATCAGTGAGAATACGCGACTTTCTGAACCCTAACGCGGCCTCTGATGCCTTGTGTTGGTGGTTGTGATGTCTACTTCGCGTATACATGTATGTGTGCGTGCTTGGATGGAATCACGGGTGCCTCTCTCTGTCTGTGCTATGGTAGCTCGTATCCGCATCGATAAATTTCATCTCCCCGTTGCGTCACCACCACCTCTCCATATCCTTTTCGTCTCGCATGCCCTGAGCGTCTTCGAAGTTGTCGCGTGCAACAGTTTTGTGCCGTGGTGCACATCTTGCCGCTGCTTGGCAACATGCGCGAGGAAGGGAAAGGCATGGGCACGACGAAACCTGCCCGGCGGTGGCGAGGGCAGCGGCCCCGAAGCGTCGCATGTCGTTTTGCCGCGGCGCTTGTGCGCCTCTGCGAACGCAAGATCCACGACGGCACTCTGCATCTCCCGCTTTCCCTCCCTCCCTCGCGTGCGCGTGCATGAGTGGCGACCGCTTGTGCGGTTGTTATTTAGAAGCAGTGCCCGCTCACCCAAAGGAACGGGGATGCGGGGGCCCGTTGTGCCAGCCTCGCATGCGTATGAGGGGGCAAGAAACAAGAAACAAGTGGAGCAGGATGACAGGCAGCTGCCTGGCTGCCCAACGAATACACTGCACGACAAGAATGACCAGTGTCAATCTCCACACGTAGGACATTCTCCTCTTCTTTTTTTTTCCGGTGATGATTTCGTGTGCCGCTCGTTCTCTAGCGCGCGCTCTCTATGGGCGTCAAGTTGTGTGTGTTGTCGCTTCGATTTCCTCGCTGCCTCGCTCCCCTCCCCTCCACCCCCTCCGGCACGCCGTTTTGTGTTGATGGTGCGACTGGCCTGTCATCCTCCCCTTTCCTTCGGAACCTCCGTCGTCGACACACAGCACACGCGCGCTGCCGCCGGCGCGCTCCTGTGCGAGCATTTTCTCCTATTCTTCCTCCGCTGTGTGTGTAGCCATTTAGCGTGTGAGAGTGACCAGAAGGAAAGAAGCGGCACATGGGCGCGGCCCGCCGTCCGCGGATGGCCTCCTTGCCTTCGCTTCGCCCCCCCCCTCCGCATTTCTTTCACGTCCACTCTGGGGTTGGAGTAGGGGATGGGGGTTGTGAGAAGTCATTGCAGGTATTTGTCCTCCAAGAGAACGTGCCGACCCTCGTCTTCTCTGAAGTTCTTCGTTTTTTTTTTGGCGTCATCTGCTCCCGGATCCAGGACCCGGACTCTGCAACGTAGCGGGCGGACGAAGAGCGCAAGGACGCAAGCCGAACCGAGGTATTCGCCCGGATTGGGAAAGCTGGATGCAACGACTCAACCGGGAAGTGCGGAAAGACAGCGAGGGCATTGGGAGCAGACGACATAGTAGGCGGCAAGGCCGTGGGAACGCAAGACGTGAATGCCGGGCTCATGAAGGAGTGGCCAAAGATAGGCATCAGCTCGTCACCGTGAGACCCCAGCCCTTGGTCTCCTCCGCTGTTCTCTCTTTCTGCGCTTGTGTTTCGCGGTCGTTGACGTCGGCTCCGCCTGCTTGTCCCTTTCTGAGTAGGTGAGCCCTCCCTCCCCCCTGACTCTGAGTGTGTGCCCCTCGCGCTGAGTTGAGGCACACGTTGTTTGTCATTTGTTTCCTACACGCACCTATCGTTCCTGCTTTAAATTACGTCTTGCCTTCTTATTGCGGCGAAACCGCCTTTCGCTGTCCTCCTACCTCTTCCCTCTCCTGCCGTTCCAACGCGCCGCTCCCTCCCGCATGTGGTACTTTCACCCTTTTCCTCCAATTCTCTTCGCATGTTTGTATGTGTGTCGATGGTCACGCCTGCGATTCCGTCTCAGCGCTTATTTCTTCGCTCTTTCCCTCCACCCCCTCCCTTTCCCCCTTCGCATTCCTTGTAACTTTTCTGCGCGCCTCCTCTGACGGCGAATCCCACCCACACAATGCCTTGTGTGTGTCTGTGTGTGTGCGTGTGTGTGTGTGTGTGTGTGATTTGTTGGTTTCACTTTCCACTGTACGACATCTCTGCCTTCTATAGATGTTGGTGCTGACGTTCTGCAAGGTCTTCCATGTACATATATATATATATGTGTGTGTGCCTGTGTGTTCTCCTCCGACGCTGCGCTCCCTCGCTGTCGCACTGAGATGGGCGTCGTAAAACGTCGGCCTCTGCGAGCATGTGTGGGTGTGTGCTGGCTTTTGTCTTGTCGGGTGAGAGTGCGAACGGGACGGGCAGTGCCGCTCACGCATCTCTCCTTTGGGTGTTGTTTTGTTTTCTCTAAGTGCGTGTGTGCCCCGATGAAGCCGGCCACCCAAACGCGCGGTAGCTCAGCGTCCAGTGCCCCTACTCTGAGTGTTTGGGGGGGGGGAGAGCCAGAGCAGCCCATCGCTGCTGATGTCGGCGGTGAGGTCCTGGGTGGCGTGGCGTCGGAGCGACCTGCACTACTGAGCACGCTTGCGCCATCCATATTATGATCAAAACCTTAAAGCAACTCGAACGCACCCCACCCTGCCCTCACTGCTTACTGGTGGTGTGTGTGGGGGAGGGGGGCGTGAGCCACCCCGAGGGGTGCACGAGGCTGCGACCGGCACAAGGGCAGCGCACTGTGAGGCGGTGTGCGGGCAACGCGTGAAGCAGAAGCCGTGCGCAGGTAGCGGGGGCGGCGCATGTGCTGTAACCCGTGTGTTCACGGCTGCCTCGCAGCACGTGATTGCGTCTGTGGCAGGGCGGTGCGTTGTGGTGAGGGGGCGGGAGAGGGCACGAGTGAACTCGTGTTGTATGACGGAGAAGCGGACACACGGTGCCAAAAGCAAGTACCACACGAGTGATGCCAAAGACACCACCCTCCATCCCCTCTCCTTCTCCGCCCTCATTGTCGCTACTCGATGCCAACAGCGACGGAAACTCCTCTCATCAAGCGCCATTCATGTTTGCACTCCTTCTGCCTTTTCTAAACTGCCCATTTACCTGGGCGATGCGTGGCTGCTCTCGCCATACGTTGCGTTCTCCATGGCGCCTCCCACGGAGGCACGCATGCAGACGCACGAATGCATACTGGCGCTGTCTCTCCTCCCGATTCTCTCCGCCCTCTGCCTCAGCACCTTTCGCTATCCGACGCACAGATGCCAGGCATTCAAGCTCCCGTCTGCCTGCATTTCTTTTAGCGCGTGGTTCTCTGTGTCTGTCGGTGGCGTCACCCCCGCCCACATTCAGCACACCCTGCGCGGCCGCCATTCTGCTTTTCGCTCCTCTCGGCCGCCAGCGATCGTTGTTACAAGGATGCTGGAGGCTCCAACGCATCCCTACACCGATACAGCACCCCGCCACAAAAACTGCATCCGGAGCAATCTGCCACACTCCTTCCGCAACACCTTACCACGATGTCCTACAAGGAGGCCGCTCCCAAGCGCGAGAAGGACGCCGCGGGTGCAGCAGCGGTGCCTGAGGCGGCCGCCGCGGGAAATGACGGCAAGTACATCCACCCCGAGGCAGCGTCCCTGTTCGCCAGGTGCCCGTGGGTTCGCCGCGTCCCCGTGTTTGGCGAGGCTGTCAAGGGCTACGGGCTCAAGTTCATCGTCGCCCTCGGCGCTAGCAACCTGCTCTGCAAGGGCGTCGCGGATCAGATTCTATATGGTCAGACGTACGCCATGATGATTGATCGCTACGGCATCGACGTGGCCCGCTACCAGCGCCTGTCTTCGATTTCGACCATGGGGTGGTCCATCAAGGCCTTCACAGCGATGCTCTGCGACGGCTTCGCCTTCCTCGGCTACACGAAGCGCTGGTACATGTTCATCTCCTGCGTCGGCGGTGGCGCGTTCGCGCTGATCTACGGCCTCCTTCCGGCGAAGGAGGCGTCGGCCAACGTCGCGTGTGCCTTCATCTTCCTGTCGAGCTGGGGCAAGGCCAACGTGGATATCCTGTCTCAGGGCCATTACAGTCGACTGATGCGCCAGAACCCGAAGCCTGGCCCGTCCATGGTGAGCTGGATCTGGTTCTGGATCATGACCGGCTCACTCATCGCGACTGTGATGAACGGCCCGCTCGCGGATGCCGGGAAGCCGCAGATCAGCATCTTCGTGTCTGCCGCGCTGCAGGCCATCACCTGCGTCTTCTACCTGTTCAACTGGTACGGGGAGAAGAAGAACCGCGTGCTGCGTTCCGAGGACGCGCTGTTTATTCTGGAGGAGACGCGCAAGGAGCGTGAGCGCCTGGGCCTCGAGGGGGTGAACAACGGCACGGCGGGTGCGCAGCATGGTGGTGCGGCGAAGGGGAAGAGGAGCCCGCAGCGCTCGCACTCGGATGAAGGCGTGGAGGGTGCCGTACGGGATGCCCTCAACGATGGTCAGCGCGACAACGGTGAACTTGTGCAGGACGTCTACGACGACGCGTATGACGACGGCGAAGAGGTGGCCGAGGGCGAGGTGTACTACGGCAAGCCGCCGGTGCCGTGCCTGTTCGGGCTGTTCGAGGCGAACACGGAGGTGATTTCGAAGAACTGGAAGATCTTCGTGTACAGCGTTGTCATGACCTGTGCTGTGATCGCGATGCTGTGTGCCAACATCCTGGCCGACACGCTGGGCCTCCTGGTTGCGTGCGTCGTTGTGTCGACCATCTGCTGCGCCGCGTCCTTCTGGGCCCTGCCGCTGGTGATTGCGAAGGCCAACGTGTTTGCATACCTGGATAAGGCTGTTTCCATCCGTGTGAGCGGTCCCCTAAACGCGTTCTACTTGAACACCTACGGCTGCCCCGGCAACCTGCCCAACTTCACCTACACCTTCTACAACACGGTGGCTGGCGTCATCAACACTATCGTTGGTATGATTACCGTGACGCTGTTCAACTTCCTGTTCGCGAAGCATGGCTACCGCCTCACCTTCATTGTGACGACAATCATGCAGGTTATGGGTGGTGTGTTCGACATCATCATGGTGAAGCGCTGGAACCTGTACATCGGCATCCCTGACCACGCCATGTACATCTGGGGCTATACTGTTGTGGGTGAGCTCGTGTACATGCTCGCCCTTATGCCGCCTGTGGTGCTGCTGTCTCGCCTGTGCCCTCGTGGCTCGGAGAGTGTCGTGTATGCGCTGATGGCGGGCTTCGCGAGCCTTGGCCAGACCACCGCGGCGTCTCTCGGTGCCATCCTTCTGGAGTACGGCCTGCCTGTGTTCAAGACGCAGGATGACGGGTCTCGCTGCAACTACGACAACCTGCCGCTGCTGCTGTTCCTGTGCAACATGTGTACGCCGCTGCTGGCGATTCCGCTGAGCATAATACTGCTGCCGAAGGCGCGCATCTGCGACGATATCGACATTGACGGCAAGGTGGTGCGTCAGGCCGTGGATAAGCAGGTCGCAGCTGCTCCGCTGCCGAGCTCCGACTCGGACGCGGTGATGAATGCCGAACCGCTTCATGGGAACAAGGCGGATGAGCGCGAGGCAGCGCGCGGGGAGGCGGTGCAGGGCAACGCGTGAAGCAGAAGCCGTGCGCAGGTAGCGGGGGCGGCGCATGTGCTGTAACCCGTGTGTTCACGGCTGCCTCGCAGCACGTGATTGCGTCTGTGGCAGGGCGGTGCGTTGTGGTGAGGGGCCGGGAGAGGGCTCGAGTGAACTCGTGTTGTATGACGGAGAAGCGAACACTCATTAGGTGAGAGGGGAAGTGTTGTGTCAGATGCGGTTTGTACTGTTTACGTTGGATCGTCGCTCCACTCTGCTCGGTGGTGACTAATGTGTTCCTGCGCGAGGCCCCTTATTCGGTATTTCGTCGAGCTGGTTGACTGACGGCGACCGAAGAAGGGGACTCTATGCTGGTGATGCGGTAAAAGGGGAAGGGCACCCTGTGGGGTCTTTGATGCTCATCCTCATTTTCTTTGGCGGACATTCACGGTGTCGCCCTTTCTCCTTCGGTTTATATTTCTAACGAAGGCAAAGTCGAAACCAAGCGGGCTCTTCCTGGCACAAGAAGAGCCCGTTGCACGCCAGCCGATCGTTGCGGTTCATGTGCCGTGCCACTTTCGCACCGGATAAGTCTGCACCATAGGTGTGCTTGAGCCTTGTGCGTGCTGAGTGCACGTACGGACGAGTTCTTGAGGCCATTTTTGTGCCTTTGTTTGTTGTATCATCGATCTCTTTTTTTTTTCACTTTTCGTGCTCTCACATCTCCATCATGGATGCCCCTCTCTCTTCGTTCTTGTGCGTGTGTGCGTGTCGCGTCTCAGTTAGCTCGTTACTGTGGACCCTCGCGGGCAATGCGATCTCTTTCTCTCTGAGTGTTTGATGTGTGGCCTGTGAGCCTGCATTGTCTGCGCAGGTAGCCGGTCTGCGCACCACCGCCGCCACGACCTCTCCTTTGGAGCGTTGCTGTCCTTTTCCGCTCCTGCTGTCTGTGTGTGTGCGTGTGTGTGTGTGTGTGTGTGTGTGTGTGTGTGTGTGTGTGTAAGCATGTGATGTCGTGATGTTGCAAGCAGGAAGTGGTGCATAGGTGGAGAGGACGAAGGGACGGGAGCGAGAGATAGAGACAGAGAAGGACCTAAGCGCATCGCTCCTCCGCTGTTATTCTGTTCTTCGGATGCCCCTCTCTCCTTTTCTTCCTCCTTCTCTGTCCTCTTCTTCTACCGATCTCCTTCGGTCGCTCGATCTGCTTTTCTGGGCCGCTCCCTCTCACGCAAAACGTGCTGGATGTGTGCCGATGCCGAGGCCAACACGGACACGGGGGGCATCATCATTATATACAATTCCGTTTCCGAAAAGTAAGAAGCACCAAAAAATGCCTGGCAGAAAGCTCTCAAATGTGTACGCCAGCACGAGAGGGGTGGTTGGCGTGGAGAGAGTGCCCAGGGTGGAGCTGCAGTTTGGCAGCACATTCTCACCCAGCAGTCTTACCTGATCCCGCCGAAAACTTCTGGTTGAGTACTGAATGGTGGTTCGCCTACATCACGTAGCCATCCCGCGTGTAGCCCTGCCCCCCCCCTCTCCCTCTACCTCTCAAGGCTTCGTCCCGATGTCCCTCTCCCTGTTGTGTTTTCTGTTCACCTCTCTCCCCTTTCGATCTTCCTCTCGGCATCCCCCTCACACACACGCACACCATGCCCATTTCCATACCCATACCCGCACTGACGCGTTGGCATCCGCAGGCCCGTCCCGTTAGTCTGTTCGTCGCGCTGCTCCTTCGTTGGTTTCTTGGTTTTATTTTTTGCCCTCACATTCGACTTTGTTCATCTTCATTCTCTCCGCAACGCAAGGCACGCTTCTCTTCCTGTCGTGAGTCTCGTGCGTTGACGTGTCTCTCTCACTCTCCCTCTCCCTCTCCAGCCCTCGCGTTAGCCTTTTAAAAGACTTTCTAACTAACCACCGCAGGCATCACCGATCACCGCCACCATCAAGCACGGGTGCTGTAGCGATGGACTCCCCCAGCGATGGACGCGTGCACGACGACTTCACGCCTGGCAGCCCTCGCGCCCCGGACCAGGACGCAGCAGCAGCGGCACGGCAACAAAAGCCGGCAACGACTGGCGGTCTCCAGAGCCCGGTCGACGGGAAGGCGCACTTAGCCCACCCTGAGGCGACCTCACTCTTCGTCAAGTGCCCATGGATGCGGCACGTCCCCATCTTCAGTGAGGCAGCGGAAGGCTATGGTCCCAAGGTGGTCGTCTCCCTCGGTATGTGCTACTTCCTCTGCAAGGGCATCGCGGATCAGCTCATCAGCTACTCGCGGCAGCCCATGTTCATGTCCCGCTACGGCATTGACGGTCAGCGGTATCAGCGGTTGGCGGGTATCTCTACGATGGGGTGGTCCATCAAGGCCCTCACCGCGATGCTCTGCGACGGCTTCGCCTTCCTCGGCTACACGAAGCGCTGGTACATGTTTGTCTCCTGCCTGGGTGGTGCCGTTTTCGCCCTCCTCTACGGCCTGCTGCCCGCGAGACCTGCCTCCGCCGACATTGCCGCCGCCTTTGTGTTCCTGTGCTCCTACGGCAAGGCCAACGTGGATATCTTGTCGGAGGGCCACTACAGTCGCCTGATGCGCTTCAACCCACGGCCCGGACCGGCGCTGGTGAGCTGGATTTGGTTGTTCATCATGGTGGGCGCCATCGTTGCGGCCGCGATTCAGGGCCCCCTGTCCGACCAAGGAAAGCAGCAGGTGGGCGTTTTCATCTCCGCCGTTCTGCAATGTGTCACCGGCGTCTTCTTCCTGTTCAACTGGTACGGGGAGCGCAAGAACCGCGTTGAACGGGCGGCCGATGCAGCGCTGCTCTACGAGGATTTGCGGAAGGAGCGCGTGGCACTTGGTCTGCTGCCGGCACAGGACAGCAGACACGTCAGAAGCGGGAAAGACGATGTGGTCGCCCTAGTGAACGGCGCGCCGAGTGGTGCAGCTGTGGGGACAAAGAAAAACTTGCACCCGGAGAACCACTTGTCGGACGAGGAGGGCGTGCCGGAGTTAGAGCAGCGTCAGCGTGAGGCTCTCGAGGAGGAGATGTGCAGCGACGCCCTCGTCGTAGGGGAGGAAGAGGACGAAGAGCTTGCGGATGACGAGTACCTGCCCTATGAAGTCCCGCATCCCGTCCCCTGTCTCTTCGGCCTCTTTGAGATGAACAAGGAGGTAATTATCCGCAACTGGAAGATCTTCGTGTACAGCATCGTCATGACGTGCTCGGTTGTGGCCATGACGTGCGGCTCCATACTCGCGGATACACTGGGTTTGCTCATCATATGTGTGGTCATCTCGACCATCTGCTGCGCTACGTCCTTCTGGGCCATGCCGCTGGTGATTGCGAAGGCCAACGTCTTTGGATACCTGCAGATGACAGTGTACCTGCAGCTTCCCGGTGCGCTCGACAGCTTCTACTTGGCCAACGCGGAGTGCTTGCCTGATGGGCCGCACTTCACCTACACCTTCTACAACACGGTGGCGGCCGTCATTGGCAACATTGGCGGTCTTATTGGTGTGACAGCCTTCAACTACATCTTTTCGAAGCACAGCTACCGCCTCACGTTCTGCATCACGACTGTCGTGCAGATCATTGCCTCCGTCTTCGACATCATCATGGTGAAGCGCTGGAACGTGTACATCGGCATCCCTGACCACGCCATGTACATTTGCGGTGATGCTGTTGTGTATCAAGTGTGCTACATGCTGGCCTGGATGCCGATGATCGTGCTGCTGTCTCGCCTGTGCCCTCGTGGCTCGGAGAGTGTCGTGTATGCGCTGATGGCGGGCTTCTCCAACCTTGGCCAGACCACCTCGTCGTCTCTCGGTGCGATCATCATGGAGTATGGCTGGAGCATCACCACCACACCCCCGTGCAACTTCAGTAACGTACCATGGCTTCTGCTCGTCGGTCACATCATGCTGCCGCTGCTGGTGGTTCCGCTTACTCTGCTGATCCCGAACGCGCGCATTTGCGATGACCTCGACGTTGATGGTAAAGCGGTCAAGAGCGCCGTCAGCCACCAAGTCGCTCTGGACGCGGCGCAGGCTGAGGACGGCTTCGAAGAGAACACCTCGTCGGTGGAGGCTGCTGACGTAGCAACGAAAGACCTGCAAGCAGAGAGGAAGCGCGCGTGAGGCGTGGGGTACGCCGGTTTCCGAACGGCGAGCGAGTGTGCGAAGGAGCCGGGCCGGTGGGCAGGCAAGAGCAGAAAAAAAAAGAACAAAGCAAGCAACTGAAAGGCAGAAGCAGTTCACGGTGTCCGGGGGAGGGAGAGGAGGGCGAGGAGCGATGGCGGGTGTACCACAGCGTCTTATTTTGTGTGTGCGCGAAAGTGAGCCTTGCAGATCGCCGTCTTTGCCTTCGTCTCTCCCTCCCTCCTCCCCCGCCCCCTACAATCTCCTCCGACAATGCCAAAAAGTGGATGCATCGCTGTCCTCCTGTCTTCCCTTTTCTTTGGCTTGTGCTTGCTCCGGTCGAGTCGCTTCCTTCTGTGCTGTATTCCGGTATCACCTCCTTCGACACCGACCGCGCCCCCTCCCTCCTTAGCATCATCTCTAGACGATCCTTGCCGTTTCGTCTCCTGTTTTCTTTCCTTGTTTCTCCACCCCCTGCCATTCCAACGTCAGTAATGCGCGTGAATGTTTATGGAGCACACGCCACTGTGGAGCGTGGGAGGTGTGTGTGTGTGTGTGTGTGTGTGTTCGACTCAGTGAGATGCCAGCGTGGAGCCCATCGTGCGCGTCATGGCGTAAACACGCACGCACAAGCATACGCACGCACACAAAACGTGGCCTCTGCCTGCCTGCATTGTAATGTGCTGACGGGTGGAGTGCAATGGCCAGGCGCTCCTAACCTGCTTTAACATCTTATTTTTCCCTGTGGATGCCTTTATACATATATATATATATGTGTGTGTGTGTGTACGGGTGTTTTGGCAGCTGAGAGGAACTAAGGTCGACGTGGACGTGCGTGCTGCCTGCGTGTTGTCCGTCCCTGCGGCACTGTTTCTCCCCGAACTTCCACTTTCCTGTGACAAAGCCCTCTGTCTGCTCTCCCTCCTCTTGGTGCGCGCCCCACCTCGTCTTCCCTCCGACGAGTGCCTTTATTTTCGTGCGGTGCCGTTGGCGCATGTCTCTCGCATCGTGAGCTTTTCTCTTACATGTCTTTAGTTTTGACCCTCCTTTCTTCTACCAAGGGATCCGCAGTGGTCCATCGCCCTCGGGCGGGAAGGGTGTGTGTGTGTGTGTGTGTGTGTGCCTGTGTGTTCTCCTCCGACGCTGCGCTCCCTCGCTGTCGCACTGAGATGGGCGTCGTAAAACGTCGGCCTCTGCGAGCATGTGTGGGTGTGTGCTGGCTTTTGTCTTGTCGGGTGAGAGTGCGAACGGGACGGGCAGTGCCGCTCACGCATCTCTCCTTTGGGTGTTGTTTTGTTTTCTCTAAGTGCGTGTGTGCCCCGATGAAGCCGGCCACCCAAACGCGCGGTAGCTCAGCGTCCAGTGCCCCCACTCTGAGTGTTTGGGGGGGGAGAGCCAGAGCAGCCCATCGCTGCTGATGTCGGCGGTGAGGTCCTGGGTGGCGTGGCGTCGGAGCGACCTGCACTACTGAGCACGCTTGCGCCATCCATATTATGATCAAAACCTTAAAGCAACTCGAACGCACCCCACCCTGCCCTCACTGCTTACTGGTGGTGTGTGTGGGGGAGGGGGGCGTGAGCCACCCCGAGGGGTGCACGAGGCTGCGACCGGCACAAGGGCAGCGCACTGTGAGGCGGTGTGCGGGCAACGCGTGAAGCAGAAGCCGTGCGCAGGTAGCGGGGGCGGCGCATGTGCTGTAACCCGTGTGTTCACGGCTGCCTCGCAGCACGTGATTGCGTCTGTGGCAGGGCGGTGCGTTGTGGTGAGGGGGCGGGAGAGGGCACGAGTGAACTCGCGTTGTATGACGGAGAAGCGGACACACGTTGCCAAGATGGCGTTCTCCCCTTGTGTCCCTCGCAGGTTCCCTCGATTTTGTGTCTGCAAGCTAGGAAAAGGCCTTGCGTTCCTCTCCTCTCCTCTCGTCTCGTCTCTCTCGTGAAAGGATATGTGGTAGTCCCTCTCACGCCACGATTCCCGTCATCCTCTCCCCCACCTCACCTTCGAAACGGAACTCAGCCCCGTCTTTACAGGCGAGCCCGTCCTGCAAGATGTCCGCCGTGGTGCCGAAGTTTATCGATGAGCCCAGCAGCGTCGTGGCGGTTGCTGTGGACGGCCTCTGTGAGCTGAACAACCGTGTGAAGAAGATAGAGAACACCAACGTTGTCGTCTCCTGTTGCCTAGATCCGACCAAGGTCCTGCTGCTCTGTGGCGGCGGCTCCGGCCACGAACCGGCTCACTCTGGGTTCGTCGCTAAGGGCTGGCTGAGCGCGGCGGTATGCGGCAGCGTCTTCGCCTCCCCGCCCACGGCGCACGTGAGCGCCGGCATAGAGTACCTGGCCAAGCTCCAGGGACCTGATGGTCCAGGTATCCTCGTCATCATCAAAAACTACGCTGGCGACATTCTCAACTTCGAGTACGCCGTCCGCCAAGCCCGTGCAGAGGGGATTCAAGTCGAAACGGTGCTGGCAGCCGATGATGCGGTGTTCGGCACTAAAGATGTACAGAAGCGTCGCGGTGTGGCGGGATGCTGCCTCCTCTACAAAATTCTCGGCGCTGCTGCGGAGCGTGGTTTGTCGCTGACGCAGCTGAAGGCGCTCGCTGACCGCGTCTCACGCAACATGCGATCCATCGGTGCCTCGCTCTCGTCCTGCTCGCTGCCGGGCAACCCGGCCTCGTCTGTGATGCCCTCCGGAACGGTTGAGGTGGGGCTGGGTATCCATGGAGAGAAGGGACTCTTCCAGATCCCCTTCCAAGGCGCGGCGTCCCTCGTCCACTTCCTCATCAGGATTCTGATGGGCAAGGGAGAAGTAGGTGCTCCCGGCAAGACCACCGCCATCCACGCCGGTGTCAAGGCGCTCTTGCTGGTGAACAACCTGGGTGGGACAACGGACCTGGAGATGTCTACTCTTGCGCACCACTCCTTGCGCGAACTTGCCGCCGCGCAGCTCACTGTTGTTGGAGTGCACAGCGGACGCCACATGACATCGTTAGACATGCACGGCTTCTCGCTGACGCTGCTCGTAGTCGAGGACGAGAGGGACCTGGAGTTTATGCTCAACACGAACGCGTTGCAGAAGCCGCTCATGAACTTCCACGCGCCGCAGTTAAGCGGTGCGACGGTTCCGGGGCCGCTCACTGCGCTGCAGCTGGCACGGCAAGAGGCGGAGGCAGCAGGGCGCGCGGCAGCCACGCCGACCGGCAGCCCCCTCTGCGCCGCCGTGCAGCGCGTCTTCGAGAAGCTCATGACGATGGAGACCTACTTTAACGGCCTGGACGCGGAGGTAGGCGACGGCGACCTCGGCAGCGGCGTGCATCGCTCGGCAATGGCGGTGCTGGAAATGCTGCCTTACCTGCCGTGGGAGGCCGACGTGCGGCGGACCTTCACGCTCATCTCCAAAGCCGTCGCCGACGCCTTCGCCGGCACCTCTGGCCCGCTCTACGGTGCGCTGCTCATCGGCGGCGGGAACGCCGCGGCGCAGGCGCTGAAGAGCGGCGGCGCAGTTGAGGCGGTGCGCGCGGCACTTGCGCACGGAAGCCACGATGTGCAGGAGCTCAGCGGCGCGCGCCAGGGCGATCGCACGATGGTGGACGTGCTGGAAGGCATGCGCGTGTGCCCGGCCGTCGCAGCGGCGGCGACGATGCCGGAGCTGCTCAAGGCGTGCCACGAAGCGGCGCGGGCGGCCGCCGACGCGACGGCGCTGCTTCCCGCCCAGCTCGGCCGCAGTCGCTACATGGAAGGAAAGGAGGTCGGCAAGAAGGACCCGGGCGCGGAGCTCGTGGTGGCCTGGGTCGAGGCGCTTGCCTGGGAGAGCAGCTGATCGGGAAGCCTGTCAATGTATATGTACGATCCGCATGCTGTAAGTGTTATGTGACTGTTAGTCTGCCGTCATGTAGAGGTAGAGATGTCTTTGGGGATGTTTGCTCTCCTTCACATACCCTCGCTTCTGATCGGTTACGCGGAGGAGTGTATGGCACTTCTACTTGGGTATATCGCCGGCGCCACCGCGTCTCGCTCCTCCCCTCGCCTCTTGCATTCTCGTCTTCTGATTTCTTGTTTTGTGGCGTGGCGGCTGCCTCCACACCGTCTATGCTGCCTTGTCGGCCTCACAGTGGGGGTGGCGGTGGGGCGGCGAGGAGACGAGCCAAATACGCGTCCACCGCCGGCCCCCTCCCCTTCTATCTCGCGTGCATCAGCTTCGTTATTGCGTGTCTACTCAATCTTCCTGCGCCATGCGGCCCTCTCCTGCTCCGTAGTACACAGTCGCGTTGCTCTTGTCCTGTCTCTTGGCGTTTTTGTTTTCGCCGTTGTTCATATTGTGTGTCTGTGTACCTGTTTACATGTCGGTGGTTGATGGTTACGCTTTCAGGGCGGCCGGATCATCTCCCCGCTTCACGCACACTCCTGTCCTTTCTTCGTTCGAATATCTGCGAAACACCTTCCCCCTAAACCCTCCCCCCGTCCTCTCCCGCAGCCAATCACCACCCGCGTGCTGGCGTGTGCAACCCCCAGCACGCGGTACAATATAAACAGAGTATAGAGAGAGAACGAAAACGCGCGCTCTCTCTTTGGGACTCTGTGTGCGTGTGTGCGTGTGCGTGTGTGCGTGTGCGTGTGCGTGTGCGTGTGTGTGCGTGTGCGTGTGTGTGCGTGTGTGCGTGTGTGCGTGCGTGCCCGCTTCCTAAAAGACGTGTTCCTCTTCTCGCGCGCACACACCCCCCCCACATCCCTGCTCAGAGAGGAAGGTAGGCGGCCGCCGCAGCCTGCGCAACGTCATCGCTTCGTCTCCCTCTCCCTCTTGCTCCTTGTGTTTTGTTTAGGGAGTTTTGTGTGGAGGGGTGCGTCTTTCATGTACTCGAGACTGTCCTCGTTCCTCATCGCTTGCGGGGGGAGGGTAGTGGTGGGGATGAGGTCGTCTTGGGGCCTGCGCATGCCAGAGACAGAGAGGGCGGGGTGCAGAAGACGATGAAGGGACGGCGCTTCCGCGGCACAAAAGCGAAGTGTGTGCGGACCTGCGCGGGAGCACAGGGAGAGATGGAGGGACGGAGAAAGACGGCCCCATCCACCCTTCCTCCTCTTGAGGGGTTTGGCGGGTTGCCGGCACAGCGCACCCAAAGAAGAAGGGTATGGCGCTTCCCGTGCGCCAGTAGATGTGTTCATTGGTTGTGGGTGCCTCCCACGTCCCCAGCCCGCTCCTCTGCAGTCGGACGTGGCGCGCGTCACCCCACCCCCTGCTGTTATCATTGGGTTCGTCGGAAGAAAAAACGAATGGCACAAAAAGAGAAAAGAGAAGAGCGCGAAGGATGCCTTCTGTGGCGTCACGCCTCTCAAGGGAAGAGGCGTTGCACGTTGCACTGCAGTCCGGGTCAGCACTCGCCCCATTCTCCAAAGGCTCACGCTCCGATGTTTCTTCCGTTCCCTGTTGTGTCGCCCGGACACCTGTGTTGTGAGCTGCCACTTGAACATGCGTTCTTCCGGTGATAGGGGTTCGCGGAAAAGGGAAGCACACCGCAGGGGCTTCCCTCCCCCCTCCCCTCCCTGCCTCATCTCTCTCTTTCTCTGGCTGCGTGCCCTCCTTCTGTCTTCTGTTTTCCTCTCATCCAGCGTGTCCCACTGGACAATGTGTGGCACGCGCACACCCGCGCAAGCACGGAGAGCGGCGCACACTCAGCACCAAGAATTAGAGAAGAGACTTGACACACACTAAACGAAACGTCTGTGCATAGAGTCCTTTGCTTTCGCGCAGCCTTCACAATTTCAGCAGCAGCGGCACTGTTTTGTCTCTGTGTGTGTGAATGTGTCTGACGGGGTGTTGTCATGCGTCGTGTCTGCACTCCACCTCACGGTCTCGGCGAGGGTATTCAGGAACCGGTACCCCACAAGAAAGCGAATAGAAGCGCCGTTGTTCCCCTCGATGTAGTGACATCGCCGCCACCGGCGCAGGCAGAAGGTCAAGAGCACTCATCACCGTCGTCAGTGATGCTCTCCTGCAGCAGCAACGACGCAGACTTGTTCTGCTTTCCTCACCTCAATGGAGATGCAGCCCCCACATCGCCACCATCGCAACCGCCCTTGACGCCGGAGCGACTCCTGGCGCTGCAGCAATCTGCGTCGGACCGCAATCTCGTAGCATTGGCACCTGCGACTACGACGGCACTGAACACCAGCGAACGACGTACGGGCACTACGGTGTTGGGTGCCACTCATCTCGGTGGCGACACCGATCAGGTCATCAGACAGCGCCAGGAGCGGGTGATGTCGTGGTTAGCCGGTTCGTCTACAGCCCCTAACCCCCCGCTAGACAATGCGGACGATGGCGCCATCGACGCAGCACTTCGCGGCTCGGGAGTACCTGACGGGTCACACACACCTCCCCGGCTGGTGGCCGCATCCGTTCTCGCTCCTGATGTCGCCTCTGCGGAGCCCCTCTTGCCCTCTTATGCAGGCTCTGCTGGCGTGGTCCTCCGCTCTCCGACTTGCATCGAGCGATCCTCGCATTCGGCTGTGGTGCCGGTGTGGTGCGCGCACGACACCCGAGCGCAGGCATGCTACTCTGCCGCCGAGAGAGTCGAGGAGGGCGACGACAAGACATCATCAGCTGCACGAAGCGCGCCTCTGCGACAGACAAGGTTGCTGGAGAGCAGCCGCAGTTGCAGCGGCGCGTGCTGCACGCCCCCTCGCTCGTCACCACACCCGTGGAGTCCGTCGGCGCTACACACGTGCGACGCACAGGGGGCACCGGTAACTGCGTCAGACTGGCCGACAGTTTCCATCGCTCGAGACTCGCCGAGGCATACACCAACGCCTCTGGCCTCGGTGCTGTTGCCTTTCCTGACTTCTCCGACACCGCGGCGGCTGTCCGTTGTATGCGAATCGACGAAGGACTGCTTCGCCCCATCCCCAGCTCTGTCAGGGGCCTTACGCGATGCAAGGAATCGAGAAGCACGGCGGGAGCCGCCGCTGGCTCTCTCCGTCCAGGAAGCTGTCACGGCCGCCTCCGCACCGCGCGCCACCAGCAGTCACGGCGACGGTGAAGACCCTATCGCTCTGCGGGTGTGCACGCTCTCCGGCCGCACGCTGCGGGTAACGGCAGACCGGCGGTCGAGCGTGGCCGTGCTGGCGCAGCGCGTGGTTCAGTACCTGAAATTGCGAGGAGCACAGGTGCAGCTGAAGTACGCCCGGACTGGCCTTGTATTCGACGCGGGGACATCGGACATCAGCGGTGTCGAGACCTCTTCTGCGACGGCGAACATGCGACTCTGTGACCTCCCGGCGTTTCAATCTTCCGACGTGTTTATTGTGCTCCTCCGGGCACAGCGGGGCGAGCCATCACCGTTGGCGCTCTTACCGCCTCGACTGTCGGCGGCCGGGTGGCTATCGGGCCGTTCCCCTTCTCCTAGGCCCTCGTCGGCGCCGTCTCCAGTGCGCCTGTCTCGCCGTCATGCCACCGCAGCGAAACGCGCACGCCAAGGCGCGCTGGCGCCGTCGCTGCCGGCCCTCACCATCGCAGAGTCACCGCCCCCTCTGGTCAGTGGGCATAGAGCTCGTGGTCTATGTGGCGCTGCTTCTGTGCCGCCGCTGAAGCCTGAGCCGGCGTCTCTGGTCGAAGCAGCTCTGGCACCCGCTGTGCCCGGCTCATCACACCCTCGCGCGGTGGTGCATCTTCCGTCTTACACCCGAGAGAGGGGAAGCACAGACGCCATGACACCGGGATGTGCTAGTTGATGGCACAGCCGGTGTCCGTCGTGTCGCAGGCGCTGACAACCGCGCCTGCTGGGCGCGGGGTTGTGGTCTGTCAGCCAGGCGGCCGCGCAGCCTGCTGTTAGCACGTTTGCGGCGAACGACCCGGTGTGCGAGAAGGTGGGGCGCACGTCCGCTAGTTCCTATGACTGCTTCCTCCCCCTCTTGGACAGATCACGAGCACGCCGCATGTAGCGCAGCAGCATTCGCCGAAGTCGGAAATGTGGCTGTGCGGCACCGCCGTTTTCTTTGTTCTTGTTGCGGTTTGGGGGAGCAGAGGCGTCCGTGAACGTCACGATGCGTTCCTGCCTTGCCCGTTGTCTTCTTTTTTTTTTTGAAAGAGGGGGCTACTTGTTGTGGCTACTGCTGCTTTTCTGTCCCGCTTGCCTCTCCACTCTCTGTTCTTCTTTCTTGTCTTTTTTTTTGCCGGGGATGAGGGGTTGGGGTGGCTGGCAGGGAAAGGGACGTTGTTTCGCCGACTCTCACTTCTGGAGCGCTCGAGGTGTACCGTGGAGAAGGTGTCGCACAAGCCCCTCCCCACCCGTCTCTCTCTCTCTGTCTGTGGATGCGTGTGTGTGTGTGTGTGTGTGTGTTCCTCCCGATGCGTTTTCATAAGGGCACCACAGCGGCGTTCTCGCAGACGCTGAAGACGTCGGCACATGTATGAGACGGGCTACTGACGAAACAGAACCCAGAGGCGGTGTAAGCCCTGCTCACGTCGAGGCGCGTAGTGGGAGACCTGCCCACGCCCCAGCGCAATAAGCGGCATTGCCTGTGTTGTCCTTCCTCTTCCGCCGATTCGCCCCTTCCCTCCCAACTCTTTATCTCATCCTTCCTGTCCTCTGACCCTTCTCGAGCTCCAACGTTGACAGCTGCGAGTGATACAACGCGTATCGCAGAATACCGCCCCTGCCTGCCTCTGGTCCTTGTCGCGCCGCACATCGACTAACAGGCAGTCTCTGTATCACCGACGCACGACTCACCTGCGCGCCATCGCATCCATACACAGCCCATACACACGGACGACTCATCTATAATCGTGTCAGTCTGCGCTTCACTTTATGTTTTCTTGTTTCTTTTCGTTGTTGTCGTTTGTGCGCAGGCAACCACTCGTGGCGCAGCTGCGCATCTGATCCGCTCGCGCGGGTTGGCGACTTATCGTCTTTGCCCAACCCACTCATATCTCAGCGCACCGAACTCGCCAAGGGAAACGAACCACTCGCGCATAGAACCGGAATGCCGTGTCCACCTGGAAGTGGTCTGGCTGTTGCGCTGGCAATCAGCTTCGGCACCATCGTCTTCCTCGGCGGCAGCTTCCTGTACGAGTGGTACACGCAGCGCAGCGAGGGGGGGCAAGCGAAGGAGGCTGAGACGGGCTACTACCGCCTGCCACCGCCCAAAGACTGCGCCGCGGCGTGTGCGAACGCGATCGAGGAGGATCTGCTGGAGCAACGCCTGGAGTTTGGGGGCGGTCTCAGGCGGCAGGATGAGTACAGCAGCGGTCGCCGCAGTCGCCGTGGGATGTGCGTGTGCTGCTTTGAGCGGCGGCAGCGGTTCATGTTTGTGCTGTGCCGCCACATCTGCCTCTGCGAGCCCTGTCTCATGCAGGCTGCCCGCACCTACGAGGAAACGGTGTTGTTCGGAGCGTTTGATGGCCCGGTGAAGATGCCGTGCCTTGTGTGTCGCAAGGTCAGCTACATTGTGAAGATATTTGCGTCATAGAAGGGCATCCCAATGCGAGTGTGCGTCTTCGTGCGTGGGTGAGTTGGGAGGTACAGATGCAGGGTGCGGCGTGTCGGCGGTGGGGGTAGGGTGGGGAGCGTATTCTGTAGTGTGTGTTGCCAGTGCTCATGCATCACTACACCGGACGCGAACGCACCCGTCAATCCTCCTCCTCCTCCTCCTCCTCTCTCTTATCCGTGCCACTGTTTTCCATGATCCTCTTTTTTTTGTTGCTTCAAATGATCTGCTCACTCTCGCGCTTCTTTCCCTCTCTCTCTGTGTGCACGTGCGTCCTGTGGATCGACCCATGTGTCACCGCACATGCGACTACACGATGCGTTCATGTCGGCCATGATCGGCTCACGCAGCGCGAGCCCTCTTTATCTCTTCGCAGGCGAGCGTGCGTGCGTCTCTTTATCGGGTGTGAGTGTTCTCCTCGCGCGCGCGTATGCTGCCTCGGCCTGCCGTTCGACCCCGCGCACAGCGACGGACGGACGGGATAGAAGGAAAGGGAGAGGGAGGGAAGGGCCGAACGGCTAGCGTGAAGATGCGATACTGTTCGCCGGCGGCTCGTCATTTTGTTGTTCTTTTTCTTTGCACCCGAACCAAGAGGGGAACGCCTTTGCCGGGAGGGAGACGGTGGGTGCGAGACGCCCAGGATGCCGTCTGGGAGGCTCGGTGTGATCTCACTCCTCGCACGCCTCTCGGCCTTTTTTTTGTTGTTTTGCAGTTGCTGTTCACTTTCTCATGCACGCGCACATGTAGATCGGCTGCCAATGTTGTAGCGACTACTGCTGCCACATGGAATGCATGGCACGGGCCAGCCCACCAAACCCATACGGACACACCGCAGTGAGCTGTCAGAGCATCACTGCAGTCGAAAATTTGTGCAGCCTCGTGCAGTGCGAGCTCTCCGGTCTGCAGCCGCGCGAAGGGCCGTGCACCTCCTCTTGCTCTTTCTCTCTTCAAAAAAAAAGCAGACCTTCGTCTCATTAAACGTCTTGCCGCCTCCTTTCGGGGCTCATGGCCGCGCCCCTCTCCTATATATCACCTCAACAGGCTTGACAAGGGGAGGGAGCACGCGACACATCGGGTGGGGCGCCGCACAGAGGTCCATCCTTCACAACGTCGGAACTGAGAAGACGTGTGGCTGCTTCAACGTTTTTTGCTCTCTTTGTTGTTTGTTTCGGTTGGCGCTGTCTTGCAGGCTTCCGGGCCGAGCGCTACGGGCCCTCCTCGTTGCGGTGCGGGGGTCACACATGCATCAGTGGTTCGCAGGTTTCTCCTTTTCGTCATTGGCTACACACATTCGCTGTCCCGTCCTGTCCCTGTGTGTGTATGTATCTGCCCACCGTGTTGGACGCAGACTCAGAGAGACACACGCACAGGCTGTACTGAATCTGGTGACCAAGAGAAGGATCACGTTCGGTCGGTGGAGGCGCCGCAGCTCGCAAGGCTTTCTTGACGGGTGCTGCTGCGTTGCTGATGTTTGGAGTAGTTTGTCTCCGGCGGCGACAGCCCGCGTGCCGCCATGAGCAGAACCTAACGACGGCCCGTCGTCGTCTTGCACGTCCGGTGAGAAAAAGCGAGGATAAAGATGACAAGGCCGCCGCGAAAAAAAGAGGAGCAGTGGTATTGGAACCGACCGCCTCCCCCCCCCCCATCCTCCACGCGGCGTCCTCGTAATCGATGAGGAAGAGCTCATAAACGCGGGCAGCGACGTGTTGGCTATGAAGTGCACCGCGATTGGCGGGGCGATGCGTGTACTGCTATGAGCGTACCCCCAAACTCATGCTTTTCGAATGACTGCATCTGTGCCTGTACAATGCAGGCCGGACTTACATCGGATTGTGTGCCCTACGTGGGCACGAGGTTGCGCAGTAAGTTTGCCGGACCGATGCGGTTGTCGCGTCCGCTGTGCAGCGAGGTCGGCGCAGTCGGCAAAACAGCCCGCGCCCAAGCGCAGCTGCTGCCGTCGGTGGCGGATGTGCCGTCCTTCCTTTATTACTCCATTTTGTGTTTCCCGTGGCGGTTTTTGTACGTCTCATCATTGGACGCTGTCTCAATCATGCACACACACGGCCATTTCTCCGCTCTTCACCTCTGTCTCGCAACCTCCATCAGCTCGCTGCGCACACACGCAGTGGGGAAAAGCCTCGCTTAAGGCTTCTGCCCTGCTGTCTCCCTCGGACTTGCATTGTGCCGGTCTCCTGCTGTCGTTGGTGTTGTCGCCATCCCTTCGCTCGCACATTTTTGTTGTGGTGTGGCGTGCACACTTCTTCTGCGTATTGGCGTGTGTGCGTGTGTATGTGCGTTTGTTGCCGGCGCAGCAACTGCTGCTGCTGCTGCTGCATCTCCTCCCTCCTTCCTTTGACCCCCTCCCCGTTATACGCTCGCCAACTCGTATCCCTGTGCTCACCAGAAAGGACGTTAGTCGTGGCTGTTGATTTCATCGTCATGGTCAGTGCCTTTCTTCTCTCTTTCTTCCGCTTGCCTTCGACCTCTCTCTCTCTCTGCCCTCCACCTCTCCTCCTGTCACCGGTGTTTGCCGTCCGCACACGCTCGTGCAACCAGCACACCGAGCCAATCACGACAGACATCACGCACACACAAACAGGCAGAGAGATGGCAGGGGGAGGGGGAGAGCGTGCATCGAGTCTCACCGTGCGAAGCGTTACGCGTCGGCGGTGCCTCCTCTCTCGTGCCTCGCTGTTGTTGGCGGTTGTGTTCTGTGCCCCCTGTCGCGACGGGGAAGAGGGGGGAAAGAGAAGAAGCCGTGCGAAGTAGATTGGCGATCGGTGCGGCGTCTGCTTCACTGCGACGGTGGACGATGAGCTTGCGTCCTGGCCCTCTCGTGTTTGTGCACTCGAACTTGAACGCCACCAACGCCACGCCACGGGTGCGCGTTGACGGACTTGAAAAGCGCGACTTCACCCTCCATGTCTCCCATGTATTCTGATTTTGGTACTCTCTCTCTCTCCTTCGATGCGGCGCGGCGGAAGTGTTTACTGCATGCACACACACACACACAGTGACTTTTTCGCTATTCTCGAGTACCCAAACGCGATCTGTCCATCACGCCCAACCCACCTGCTGACCCACATAATACCGCCGCTCCGGCTCTGGGCCTGTTGTCTCTATTTCGGCCAACTATCACAACCGCCTATGCAGCGACTGCGAGAGGACAGCAGCGATCACCGCCGGCGGAGGCATGTCAACAACGCTGAAAATGAAGACCCGCGCAGAAAGCGAGGCAGTGATAGAAGCATAGGCGCTGCTATGGCCTTGGCCTTCAGTGCCGGCGCCTTGGTGTTCGCAGGCGCTAGTGCACTCTACTCTTGGTACACCCAAGAAAAGGCCCAGCGTGACCAGGGCTACTACTGCCTCCCACCGCGAGACGGCGACATCGCAGTCGAAACGGGAGCGGCAGTGGCGTTCAAGTCGTCTTTCCTTGCTGCCTCTGCCGCCGCTGACGGGGCGAGGGAAACAGCGGCAAAGGATGCGCCGTCGCACAGCCCAGACGCACTCTCTGAGGGATGCGGTGTGGCACTCTCCGGCGAGGCGGACGGCGGTCACCCATGTGTCTGCTGCCTCGAGCGCCACCAGTCCTTCATGTTTGTGCAATGCCGCCACATCTGCCTCTGTGAACCGTGTCTTATCCAGCTTGGCCGGGCCTACGAGGACAACAAGCTGCGTGCCCACTTCGACGGGCCAGTGCGAATGCCGTGCCCTGTTTGTCGGACCGTCGGTTACATTGTGAAGACATATGCTTCGTAGTTTCCCGCGCGTGCGTGAGGTGTTTGTGCCCCCCCCAGAAAAAAAAAACGAAATGGCACGATGCGGCACACGCGGGCACATGGTCACTGCCTGATACGTTTTTTTTTTTGTTGATGTTGTATGTTGCGGTGATGCTCGCGTTGCTTGTCAGTCACTCGGTGTCTTGCTCTTCCTTCTCTCTCCGTGTGTCTTTACGACATTTTCTTTGTTATGGCGAGTGGTGGTGGCGGTGGCCGCGTTGCCTTGTTGGTTCTCCATGCGCTTTTCTGCACTGCATTTTTTGTGTGGTTCTTCGTTGCTGCTGCTGCTGCCGCTGTGTGGTGCCCTTGTCCGCGCGGTCGCCTCCTGTGTATTTCCCCTTCTTTCTTTGGCTTTCATTCGGGGTCACTGTCACTGGGACGCACACCACGCCACCCTTCTCGCGACTCCACGCACCCTAGTGCCATTCCCTCAGCACACGCATGCTCTGTGCTATTTCCTTGTGTGTAGGGGGTGCGTTTTCTTTTGCCCTCGTTCGTCAGTGTCCTTCTCTTCATTTTCTTTGGCGTCTTTGGTGCTCTTGCTCCCCCGCCCTCCTCCGGCCCCGTATTTGTGTGTGTGTGTGTGTTGTCTTGCTAGTCTGCTTCTTGTGCGCCATGACGCTTGGCTCCTCTATGAGGCCTCGACCATGCCTTGTCATGGAAGGCGTGGGTGGTCATACCTTGGCGGAGGGCAGCAGCTGGGGGTGAGCGTGGCAGAACACATGAATATATATATACATATACACATATATGCATATACATATATACATGCATATATGTGTATATGTATATGACGAAGCTGGTGCCGCTTTACTTGACGCGACGCCTCGTGCTTTCCATGCTCTTCTCTGTCGTGCCTGCACCTGGACCCTTGGTGGGGCTCCGCAGCGATGGGGAGGATGCGAAACAACGGAGGAATGTACGCCGCAGACGCATACTTCAAAGTTTCCGCTCCGGATATGTCTGGGCACATATGCATGTACATCCCGTGTCCGTGTGACCCGAGCGGGCCGTAACACGAAGTGGCACGGCGGGCGCAGTCATGTCTGTTGTCCCCTCCACCCCTCCGAGATGTGCAGGCAAGCGGCGTGTGTACGAACAGGAAAGCCAGCATGCAGCGAGTGCGGCCTCCATGATTACTTGGTGGTACCAGCCCGCCAGATTCCTCCTCGCTGCGATAATGTGCAAGGCTACATGTGTGCAGGTCGTCCATTCCTTTTCTTGCCCCCCCCCCACCGCCCTCCGCTCCTCCTCCCCCTCACTCCCTATCCCGTCTCGCCTTCCCTCATCAGCGGATCCCATTATGCCGATCGCCTCGACCTCCACTTCGCGGCTCTTCGAAGCGGCGCAGACGCCGCTTTTGGCGTGGTGTTGCCTGCCTGCTTTCTCCTGCATCCGTGCACGCACTGCACTGAATCAAGCCGCCCCCTCCCCCCTCCTCGGCCTCCGGCCGCTGCTTGCATCGTCTTTGTGCACGTTTTCTTTGGTTTGTTGAGCCCCGCGAACCAAACTTTCACCGGCTCTCTCTCTCTCCTCCTCTTCGCCTCCCCGCCCTTCCAAGCCTCCCACACCTTTCCGTGTGCCTTCTTCAACTGCCATCCACATAAGCGACTTTCAACCGGCTCGGTGCCTCTCCGCCAGTTACAGATGTATGTGTGTATTCGATGGTGAAACGAGGGAGGAGGGAAGGGCGCGTACTGGGCATGGGATGCCGGATGCCGAACTCTCGCCCACTTGCGCGCTCTCCTCATTGCCGTCTCCTCTCCTCTCCTCCTGAAGCGAGCACGTGCGTGCGCGACAGTCCCTGCGCGAGTCTTTGCTTGTCGCGAAATCTTCTTATTCTTTGTGTGCCGATCGTGGTGCCCCTCACTCGAGGCATAACCCTGCCACGATATCAGGGGAAAGGACCGAGAGTTCTATGTTCAATCGAGGCGCAGTGTGTATTCGACCTGTCAGTGTCACTTGCAGTTTCCATCCACTGTGCGAAAGTGCCCCTGCCACCGTAGTGGACCTCATGGGCGGCCCCTTCTCTCTCTCCCTCTCCCGTGATGTTCATTGTCCTAGCCTCCAGAGGAAGGCCCCGCTCACCCCCCAGTGAGACCAGAAGGTGGAGGCACAGGCGGCTCCACACACTCGCCAGTACACACATACATCGTATCCGCTTATCGCTGCTCTGCAAGAAGACGCACTCCGCTCCTGCCGGTGTGACCCTTGGCGTGAGCGGCGTGAGCGGCGCGACCGCACGCGCCACCCTCCTAGAAGTCGGATCGACGGAGACGAATATGCCGCCTCGCTCAACGGACTCGGTGTAGCTCTCTTTCTCACCCGCTTCTCCTCTTGCCCCGGGCACGGAAAGGAAGTACATGCATGCATGTGTGTCTCTGTGTAGGGGTGCATCCTTACGTACCTCTTGTACATCAGCTGCCACCTTGGCGTTTTGTGTTCTACGCGTGCGCCACTTTATGCTCGTGCTCCCTTTCTTCCTCGGCCATTACTGCCGGCGAATGCCCCTCAGTCGATGCAGGCGTCTCCGTGAAGGCGTCTGCGCGTATCACGGTGTCTACCCCGTCGCCTCCTTTGGCCCGCTAGCCGTGGGGGAATCTCCTGTGAGAGTCGCTCGCTAGCAAAACTACGAGGCCAGCATTGAAGAAAGCATGAGGGCGTCGTACATGACGTTCATTCTCAGCTACTACCCCAGCCTGGACCCCAACCTGCCTCGACCCCCGCGACACAGTTCCCATGCGGTGTACCGCCAGGAGGGCGAGTCACGGTCAGTGACTGGAGTAGCAGCTGCTGCTGCAACACCCTGGACGGCAGCGGAGCCGTCGCTACCCACAGGGCTGACTTGCCCGATTCCGCTGGCGTTCGCGGCCGCCCACCCGCTCGCCAGACTCGCAACGGAGAAGAGCGCGGCCGGATACCGTGCATGCGGTGTGCTGGTGTGGCGCCGCCCGTTGTTGAGGCCTCTATCCACGAATGGCGCACCAGCGGGGCGGAGTAGCAGACGCAACGCACGCAGCGCCTGTAGCCGCAGCGGCGGCCAAAGAAACAGCTCTCGCTCATCGTCGGCGTCCTCGTAGTCGTTGCGGGCAGGCCCCGGGACTGTAGGCCCACCACCGGGCCTGTGCGTTCGCAGGGACGCCGTCTTCTCCTCGCAGGTGGCGCAGGCGCAAGACCTCCACGGAGAGAACAGCAGCCGTTGGGAAATGAACGAAGAGCTGATGCTGCTCAGCCCCCTTTGCGTCCAGTCGTCAAGGGTGCCAACGTGCATCCCGTCTCGCCAAGGGCGAAGCGGCAACTTGGCGGTTGACGGCACGACATGTCCGCCGCAGCGACCGTTGGTATTGCCCACTGAATCCAGCATAGTAGTGCTGCTGCACGCCTACAGGGAGGCTGCGAGGGAGCTCGAAGAGGAGACAAAGCAGGCGAACGCCGAGCAGGGAAGGCGCGGAGCTGCTACGACCGAACCCACATCGGCGATCTGGCAGGTATTGCGACCGCTGCTGTGGTGGCTAGAGAGTTGCGTGCGACCAGCGCAGTCGCGTCTTCACCGCGAATGCGCAGAATGCCGTATGGTTGACGGCGCCAGTGACGCCGCAGTTGGGAGGCGTGGCCTCTCAGATGGCAAGCGCGCCTCTGCGCTGGCGTGGCCGCCGTGCCTGTCGTGCGCGCTTCGCCTCTCCGTGTCCCCCCCACCGCGATGCCGCGGCAGCGTCGCCGGCGTGAGGCCGCTGCAAAACAACGAACACCGCTGAATCTTCTCAAAAGTGCAGCATCCGTGCAGTGGTGTCCGCACGCTGTCGTGGAGGTCGGGCTCTGCGGCCTCAGCAACGGATCGCCGCTCCCGTTTTCCTCCCAAGCGTTTTGAGCTCACTGGGTCACCGCCGTACCGGCGGCAGCGCCTTCGCCTCGTTGCAAAACCCTTTGATTTCCCGTGGGCAGCCGCTGTGGGGCCTTGCACAGCAGCGGCGTGATCGCTGGCTCCTCGAGCTGTGCAGCCTGGAGGACGTTGGGGCCCGCACCGCACCGACTAACTCCGTCGCGCACGTGCCAACAGGCTGCAGGCACGATGCAAATGACGCGGATATGCAGCGCGACGAAGATGAGCCCCTGAGACGACGACGAGGCGATGCCTCGTCCCCGGCAACGCGGCTACTCGCCTCGCTTCCGGTGCCCCTCCTACCTCTCCACACGTTAGACCTCAGCCTTCGCACAGATCTGGGTTCTTTGGAGGACGGTCTATCACAGTGGGCCGCCGCATTTTACTACTGCGGTGCCTTCGCCGACTGAGTATGATGGGATGCCGGCAGCTGCAGCACCTTCGATGGCTCTCAGACATGCCAGCCGATTCGCTGGAGGTACTGAACATTTCAGGCTGCTATGCGCTGCTTCATCTGCGCCCCGTGCGGCGGCTCTCGTCGCTGCGGCAGCTGAAGACAGCACGGCTGCATCAGCTGGGACGTCTGGGTTGGTGGGGCAACGCTGCTAACGTGGATACGTCCTTGACGGGGCGGGCCGCCGGCGGCGACTCCGTCCGTGACTGGCCAGTATGTCTGGAGGAGCTGAACCTCTCGTGTATGCAGCGACGCACACGCCCTATCGCAGACTTTACCTGCATCGGACTGCTCGCCTGGCTGCTGCGGCTCTCTGTTGCCGCTCCGCAAGAGGAGCAGTCGGCCCGCGCGGACACCACACGTGCCGGTGCACTGCAACCGCAGCCGCGCCGCCGCCGCCGCCGTCGCCGAGCTCAGTAGCCTGACCGAGGCTGTCCTCATCGACTGTCCCTTCGCACGCGACTCGACTCCTCTCTCCAACTTGACCTCGTGTCGCCACCTCTTTGCTTCGGATCACCATCAGGTGAAGAATCTCGAGCATCTTGCCACCTGCACGGCTCTGGAAGAGCCTTCCCTGATCCACTACACGAATCTCAGTGGCATCTCCGCCCTGCGCTCGTTGCGCCAGCTTCGCGCTCTGTACATTATACTCACAGCAGTGCGTGAGATGTGCGCTGGGTAGCCCACCCGCTCGCCGAAGAAGTCCCCTCGCGGTATCGTCGTCCTCGTCATGGACTGCGCCGACGCGTCTTGCGTGGCACTGTGACCACCACTGCCGACGCGAGGGACGTCAGCGGCGAATACAATTCTTCACCTGGTTGGTGCCCCAGACATGGCATTTGCGAGGCATCACCGAGCTGGAAAGCGCGGCGTCGATGAAGAACGTGCGCGTCCTGCACACGACCTCGCAGAAACGGGGGCAGAGGTGGAAGCTGGGCCGGGGTCGGACAGTGACGCCGAAAACGGCGCCAGCGGAAGTGCGCGTGCTGCCTGGTCAGAAGCGCTCACACTGAGCGACTCACGCCTTCTCAAGGACATACGTGCGCTAGGTGCCCTGCCGAGGCTGCAGCAGTTATACCTGAATGACTGCGTGTCCGTCCACACGCTGGGAAGCGTCACTGCAGCAGGTTAGCACCACGCTTTATGCCCACCATCGCCATGGTCATCGAATGGTTGTCGACGCTGTGGTGATACAAGCGCGCTGCACGGCGGCCTAAGCCGGCGGTGGCACGCGCCGTTCTCGAAGCTGATGACCGCTGTGCGCTCTGCGACAGCCGCTGTGGTTGGGTGGTTGGCGCGCGCCTCTCCGTCTCCCTCTCCACTGCGGTCGCCGTCAGGAGCCTCGTCTGACGCGCATCTGGCTTGTTGCATCGAGGCTGCGTGCGGTGACGCAACCTCGATGCAACAGTCACGCATGTCGGACACCCCTTGCAGTCTCGCGCGGCTGCATTCGACACTCCGCTACTTGAATGCGTTGGGCGGTAAGGCGCTGGTGGACGGCTCCGCCATTGGCAGTCTTGAGCATCTAGAGCACCCGCACGCCCCTTTCACCAGCATGCGCGGCGTGCAGTGGATACGCAGATGCCACTTGCTGAAGGTGCTGGATCTAGCTAACTCACCGTGCTGTGTACGGGGCGGTCAAGGCGACTCTGGAGGAGGAGCTGCAGCAGTGCTTGCCGGAGCTGGAGCTCCTGAGCAGCAGACCAGTGGATGAGTTGTCACCGAGCTGCTCTTAGGAAAGCGTACGGCAGGGTGCAGCGGCGAAAGTCTACGTCGGTGCTGAGAGTGCAACCGCGATCTACCGTGGTCGCGTGTGATTTCTTTCTCTTGGGGGTGGAGAGGAGGTGTGTGTGCGGTGGTACGAACGGGCAGGTAAAGACCCGTATCTGGTGGCACACAGGCACGCACGCGCACACGCAGAGATACGCTGCGGCGGCTGCTGCCACACCTCGAAGACTTCGAGAAAGAGAGAGAAATGGAAAGGAAAGTGGAATGGTGGCGTCAGAGGTATACGCTTGTGAAGTCGGGTCAGGGGAAGGAGGCAGAGGGGTTGGGGCACGACGGCACCTCCCTTGTCAGCTGCACGCTGCGTGCCTGTTGAGGGGGGGCGGACGCGTCAGCAGAGCGCGAGACGAGAACTCCCCGTCCCGTCCGCCGCCGTCACTCCCCCCCCTCTGCTCCTCTTCGGCTACTTTGCTGATCGTTCCACGCCTGTTCGATTTTTTTTGTTGTTGATCCCATGTTCGCCCCCTCCCCCTCGTCCGCCTCGTTTCTGTTCTTCCCGCCGTACACACACACACACATACACATGTATGTCTGTGCCTCTGTGGGACGGACGGCCTCTCTGAATGCATCCGTCTCCCATCTCTTCGGGGCGTGTTGGGGCAGACGGCCGAAGCCGTGTTTCTTAGTCTTCTCCTTTTTTTGCGGCCCCCACATCAACCTTCTGTTTGCAGTGTGCTTCGCTTTTACAAGCACGACTCTCGCTCCATCTTCTCATTCTGCCGCACGCGCCTTCGCCACTGCCACATCAGCACACCCTGTTCACATCCTAAGCGCCTGCCACACGCACTTCTCTCAAAAAGCGAACCGATAAGCGGTCAAGCAAGGATCTTGTCAGCTCTTCCTCCGCGCGTACTCTGCAACGAACGAAACAAAATGCCGTCTGGAAATGGATGTCGTGCCAATCAGCGCCGTGAGCGCGAGATGAAGAAGGCGCAGAGCGCCGGCGTCAAGCACACTTCCGAGGACATGAAGAAGCACGAGCAGAGCAAGAACGCCATTCAGTGCAAGGTTTGCCTTCAGGGCTTCCCCCGCACGGTGCGCCGCCCGGAGCTGGAGCAGCACTTCGAGAAGCACGCAAAAATAGGCAAGTGCTTCGAGGAGGTGTTTCCCGACTTTACGGAGTAAAATGGAAAGAAGCAAACAAAAACGAAGGTAGTCTGTAAAAGTGTACGCCTTCCCACAAAAAACAACGACGACCAAGTCAGCAACGAAAGAAAGAAGACGCATGCGCCACCGGAGCGCATCTACCGCTGCTGCGCCACAGCTGCGTCATCTGGTTGTGTGGGACGAAGCGTCCAGCCGTGGCATCGGGGCCATGCGTCCAATGGGCTCTTTCCGCCCTTTCCTCGTCCCTTCCTCGGATACGTGCTGAACGGCCCGCGCCAGACGGGCTTGGGTGGACTGCATACCTTGATTCCAGCGGGCAGCGTCCAGGGTTTCATTCGAGGGCAGCAAGCCGTGGCGTCTGTCGTGCGGGATAGCAGAGGGTGGTGGTCTCTCGATGCATGTCGCATGAGCTCAAGGAGGATCATGGCCAGCTACAGGTCAGGGCCCTCTGAGACCTTGCACACCCTGCCTCTGTGCCATGCTTCGGCCTCAGTCGCCTCAAGCCACGGCATCCCATAATATGTTGTGGTGCCTCTCCACATGGGAGTCTGGTGTACTGAATAGTGCAACCCGAGGCTGCTCTCGTCATGCTTCCGGCATCCGTGCCTCACCAGCCCACACCTGGCTGGATGGAGGAGATGCGGCTCATGTTGCACACGTGCAGCTGGGGGCTCATTTGCATGCATGTCTTTGCGCCATGTTGTCCACCACTCGGGCTCTTCTCATCTCTGCATATTTGTCTGAAATTCGACACACCGTACCAGCCATGCTTGGCAGCGTCTGCGTGCAGTGCTCGCAGTTTTCGGTCCAGGGGCGTGTTCCAGGACGCTCCTGTTGCCTGTGTTGTGTGTTGTGTGTGTGTGTGTGTGTGTGTGTTTGAATGGGTTGCCCACATGTGCCTCGACAAGTGGGACGCTGCCATGAGCCTGTGGCGGCACGGGGCACTCCACTCTCTCCTACATCCGCACGCCTCTAGCAGAGGGGGGGGGGGTTGGCAAGCGGAAGGGGGCCGTGCGGAGGCATGTGCCTGCGCACAGAGAACTCACAGCTTATCGATCTGATGGGGGCATAGAGGGGCAGCCAAAGAGACCCGACAGGGAATCCTACGCAGCGCGGGCGGGATGGGCGTATTCAGGTTACTTAATGCAACGCCACAGTGTAGAGCGAGGTGTGCCTTGAGCTTCGAAGGGCCCGAGAACCTCGTGTAGCATACCGGACACAGCGCAAGCTTGAACGCCCTCACAACAAGCACAGGCAGGGGCGGCGGCTCTGGCGGGCGCGTGGGAGCACACCACAGTGCCAGCGCCCTAGTAGGCAGCTCACCATCTGCACTACATGCGGTCGCTGCCAGTTACCTGTTGCTGCGGAAGTTCAAAGTACGGATAGGTGCCCCTGTGGGGCTGGGCGAGGATGATCTCCTGCAGTCTCGTAAGCGCAGCATCGTTGCCCTTGTGTTGGAATGCTGCCGCCGAATAACTGGCATGATCTGTAGTGACCCGCTCCAAGCGCCACCATGCCCGCGAGCCTATTCGGCACACCGCCAGGCCCCGCCCTGTCTGCGGACACCAAATGTCGGCAACCGTGCCGGAGGGCGGGCTGCAGGCTACTTGGTCTCCCCACAAAAAAAGAAGGAATGCTGGGCCCCTGTGTGATGCCACGCACGGAAGGGACTGGCACGGCCACTGGTGGAAATAGAAAGACTATAGATATGTATGAAGCAGCGGAGCGCGGCGGGCGGGAGTCGTCTCTCTGTTACGCACACACACACACACACACACACGAAACAAGGACGTGTCTCTGCGTCCTTGCGTACTGCACGTTCGCTCTGATGCTGCTCGTTTTAGTTCTCCTCTGTTTTGCGTTTCTCTGTCAAGGACGTCGCAAAACGTCGGCGCAAATACCCATGCACGCGATGGCGCCACAGTGTGCCTGAGGTTGCGCGGAGCCACTACTCGATGACGGGGTCGTGTGTGTGTGTGTGTGTGTGTGTGAAGGAGGGGGTGTGTATGTGCACATCGATGTATACGCGTATGTTTGTGTGCATTTACATGTATCTGTATATGTGAGCGTGTATACGTGGGTGCCTGTGTGGTTTTCGCTTCGCTCTTTCCTCCGTTTCTGTTTTTGTTGGCCTGTACCTTTATGTATCTCCCCTTCGGCGCCTCAACTTTCGTTCCACAGAGGGGCGGCGCTGCGCCAGCGTTTCTCTCTGCCCCGTCTGAAGTCTTCGACTCGTCGTCCCGGCAGCATATCGTCTTTCTCCCATCGATACCGCAGCTTCGGTCTCAAGGGAGGGGCAGCAGCCTGTTTCGATGAGGCGGCGGTGAGCCATGCATGCCTTCGGGGCCCTCCCCCTTACACCGTCTCTCCGGTCGTTTCACCGCCACTTCCGCCACACGCGCGCATCCACTGAGCCTCTGCTTGTTTCCCTATGCAACACTGGAGATGTGAGCAACGGAGGCGAGGCACGAGCTCCCTTTCTACGCCGCTCTCCATTGGGGGAGGAGAGATAAGGAGCGGAACGCCACATATGGAGAGCGTTACCGAGAGAGCGCCCACACACACACGCATAAACATCTTTTTTTATCCTCGTGAGTCGGCATCTTGGCCGAAGGCAACGGACAAATCTATAAGCCCCATGCACGGCAACTTAAATGCACCGAACTAGGATGCCCATTGCAGCTTC